>NW_027411755.1:130547501-130827889 GCF_047663935.1 Musca autumnalis | reverse complement strand
ATAGCCCCAAAACAAACCTCCCGATTTTCCGTGCCTTAGCTTTATTTTTGGACGAACTTTACGTAATTTGAAATTTAAAAGCCAACAAAAATTCTGCAACAAAAATTGTTCATTTAAGTTCATATTTCGTATAGCCCACATACCTCCGAACTAGCTGTTAATGAAATTTGAAGTTCCCACGTTATGTACCGATTTTCGGTATTTTGAGGATTCTAGCTACAATTTTTAACCGAATTAGGAGTTTTTTGCAATGAACGGAAAGAAACAAAACGATTCCCGTACCAATCACACAACGCCACAAACTTTTCAGCTTCTCTGAATCGTTTCATTCTCACAACCAAAACAAAAACACAAACTTTTCAACGTAAAAAGATGGAAACCGTACGATTGGTGAAATGTAACTTCGGCTATGCTTTGCCAAGTTGTTTCATTCACCACCGAAACGACAAGTATTTTTGGGAAACGTTTGCCGTGCGTTATGGTCGACACACTCAGACACACACACACATGTGATTGCTTAACAACCCTATAAGTTAGCATCAGCATATCACAGTGAATTTTATCAACCACCAAACGTTTTTGATTTATTCACATGTGTTAAGTACTATTTAGTTTTCTATCTGTTGTTGTGGAGTTGAGTACTTTTCGCTTTTCGTTTTGTTCGTACTCACGAATGTAAACAAAACGAAACTAAACAGCGAGCTCGGCCAACGAGGGTTATGTTTCGTTTTGTATTGTTCCTATGGAAAATACGAAACGAAACGATTGGAAATTTTATTTAAAGTATTTTTACGTACTCTGGTTTTTTGACATTAAAGGCTCCCATCAAAATCTGTCAAAATAGGTCCATGTTTTATTATAACCCCTATATAACGGTACCTCCAAATTTCTAGCCCACCAAAAATTGTCAACATATGTACATAGTTAGATATAGGCACCATAAAACAGGGCCTCCCGAATGAAGCATTTTATGTACATTATCTGACATTTTAAAGTACCCACTTAAAGTTGGGGACAAGAATGAAAACTAATTATTCCATTTTAGTTCAGAATATTTTATGGTGGAGGGTATGAACTTAACGCTATTTTACTTGTTAATTATAAGTGTGTGAATTTATGCTGAGTTAGGAATTTTTACGAAGCAGGATCTAATTTTTAAAGTGATGAGAGATGCCAGAAACTTGCTTCTTTGATTTTAGAATGGAAAAAATTAATTTTTTCTCAGAGATTATAATATCTAAGATTGGAAAGAAACAAGGGAACTGATGAAGATCTGTGGCGAGATCTGAAACTGTAGTCTTCCCTGCCTTACCCCTTGGTAAACATTGCCAATTTTTCCCACTAAAAAATCAAGTTGTTTTAATAAAATATTAAAACAACCACCATGGGATTAAGCCTGACTATTTTGAAAAACAAATAGAAGTCATCATCCCAAATAAAAAACGCCAACACTCTTAATTGTGCGATCAGGCACCGTCGAAAGTTTGGTTTATTGCTGTTGTTAGCAATACCAACAAACTTGCTTAGCAGTGGGAAAGATTTTTCGTGCCAAAAAATTCTCGATCGTAGTGTTTCTTTGGATACGTATATATTTGAGCGAGCAATTGACACTTGGGTATAATAAGTTTCTTGTTAAAAAGCAAGAAACAAGGGAACTGATGAAGATCTGTGGCGAGATCTGAAACTATAATCTTCCTTGCCTTACCCCTTGGTAAACATCGCCAATTTTTGCCACTAATAAATTATATTGTTTTAATAAAATATTAAAAAAACGAATATGGGATTGAGCCTGACTATTTTGAAAAACTAATATTGGAAAGAATAATATTTTTAACGGGAAAATTTTAACTCTTGATTACTTTGTGGTTGTGGTGTGGATGTCAGAGTCGTGAAAAACATAACTCCCATTCCGGACAAAACCGTTTTTTACAAATTTATCAACTAAATGTTTATTTTATTTTCCTTAAATGGCGCGGTGGGTGCTACGGTGGTGCTTTTGTGTGTACACCCACATTGCCCAATAAAAGCCCAGCGAATTTTCCTGAGTATTTCAGCCGTGTACAACTTTTCTGAAGTGCTGTCGTTCGGACTGTGCGGAAAAGGAGGCCCAATATCATTGTACTGAATATAGAATCGGTCTGCACTCATTGATATTTTCTTTAAGGCATGTTCGTGGGAACAAGTTTCCTTTTATGGCAGAGCAAAGGAAAATATCTATACTTATAAAACAGTTGAGTAATGATGACTGACTGACTGATAATCAAAGCCCAGACTAAACGGCTAAAGCTAGAATCTTGAATTTTGGGTGAGGAACACTCTTGGTCTGAAGGGGTCAAACAAGGCTGGGTTTTTGAAAATTCGAACTAGAAGGGTACGAAAAGTACTAAAATGTACTAAATATGGTACCATTTGTATTTGGCGAACTGGTAGTGCTAGAATCCTGAAATTCGCAATGTGTGTCTCTGATGGAATATAGGATAGATGTACAAAAGATACTAAAATGTACTAAATTTAGTACCATTCGGTATTATGTGAACTAATAGATCTAAAAGCTTGAAATTTGGAATGAGAATCAATGTTGAGAAGTAGGGTTGATACAAAGAGGTGGTTTTGAAAATGTGTACTCTTGTATACGAAAAGTACTAAATGGTACTAAATTTGGGACAACTTGGATTTGGGTGAACCAATGAGTTGAAATCCTGGAATTTGGAATTAGGATCACTATAGGATTGAAATATGGAGGTACGACAAGTACTAAATGGTACCGAATTTGGTACAATGGGGATTTGGGTAAACGGATAGAGCCGGAATCCTTAAATTTGGATAGTTTTGAAAATGGGTATTTTTGGGTACGAAAAGTACTAATGGTACTAAATTTTGTACAATGGGGATTTGGGTGAACGAACATGACAGGAATTCCGAAATTTGAAATTGAGATTACTGTTGAAGTGAAGGATTGAGGTAGTTTTGGAAATTCGTATTAATGGGTACGTAAAGTACTAAATTTGCTTAAATTCGGATTTGGGTGAACAAATATAGCTAAAATCCTGAAATTTGGATTTGAGATTACTGGTGGAGGGTAGGATTGAGGTAATTTTAAAAATTCGTACTTATGGGTACGAAAAGTACCAAAGGGTACTAAATTCCGTACAATGGGGTTTTTGGTGAACGGATATAGCTGGAATACCGAAATTTGTAATAGATGTTACTGTTGGAGTGTGGGATTAAGGTAGTTTTGGAAATTCGGATAGAGCTGAAGTCATGGAATTTGGAATTAATATTACTGTTGGAGTGTAGGATTGGGTAAGTTTTGGAAAATCGTACTTATAGATTCAAAAAGTACAAAATGGTCCTAAATTCGGTACACTTTGGATTTGAGCGATAGAGTTGGAATTCTGAAATTTGGAATTGAGATTACTGTGGGAGTATAGAATTGAGGTAGTTTTGGCAATTCGTGCATATATTTTCGAAAAGTTCTAAGTGGTACTAAATTTAGTATAATTTGGATTTGGGTGAACGTATAGCGCTTGAGGACTGAGGCAGTTTTGGAAATTTGCACTTATGGATACGAAGAGTACTAAATGGTTCTATGTTTGGTATTGGACGAACGGATACTGCTAGAATCCTCAAATTTAAAATTAAGATTAAAGTTATTATTTTGTATTAACGTCCGTGTAGGTGATTGTCGAAAGACGTACCATAAGTATACGAAAATTAGTAAGTGGTACAACATTTTTATTGGGTGTAGGGACATAGCTGGAATCTGTATTTTTGGAGTTAGGGTGAGTATTGGCGTATAACGTTAGTATACGTTGATATTAGAAGAAAATTTTTAAGGTGTACGAAAAGTACTAAATTTGGTACCATTTTGGTACTGAATGATCGATAATATAAGTAGTTTTTTTTTACCCTACACCACTATGTGGGAAGAACATTATAAGTTGGGTTTGGCCAAAAAGTTTGTAACGCATCGAAATAATGGTCGTAGACCCAATCATATACATATATACCAAAATGAATGTTTCGACGAGCTGAGTCGAGCTGGCTATGTGTGTGTGTCCGTCTGTCCATCTAAAACTTGTAATCACGCTACAGGCCGCAGTTTTAATCCGATCGAATGTTGGGTGTAGATGAGGGTCCCGGATGGGATGGTGATGGTCGGATAATATTCAGGGGTCGGAATGGGCAAAAAACTTATTTGGAGAAAAAGTCAACGTTTTATTTCAAAGCAAATATCTCCGCTTTTTTAAGGGGTATATCAAAAGCAAAACCTGCTAATGAAAGTCAAAAATATCACCTTTACAACGATGTTACGTAGGTTGTAGTAGGTGGTCAAACAACGAAGATATCGCAATAGTCGCTAATAGAACCCTACTTTTCATTTTTGCGATTTTAATAATAATGACAAATATCACAGCTTTGGTTGGGGACCTTCCAAAAGCAAAGTTTGACTATGAAAGTAGAATCTCCCATCTTTACAATGATGCAAAGTAGGTTTGCGTAGGTTGCCATATAACGGAGATATCGCAATAGTCGGTCCCAGTTTTCCACTTTTTTTGAAATCACTCTACACATCGCAATTTTTATTGGATCCTCACGAAATTTTGGGGGTTAATGGGGGTCCCACAGAGGAAGAAACCTATTGATTTTGGTAATGGTCAGATATTATTCAGGGTTCGTAATGCGGAAAAACTTATTTGGAGAAAAGGCCAACTTTTCATTTCAGAGCGGATTACTCTACTCGAAGGCAAAAACTGGCAAGAAAATAATGGCAGAAAATATCACCTTTACAACGATGTAAAGTAGGTTGTCGTAGGTGGTCAAACAACAGAGATATCGCAATAGTCGGCAACGCATCCCTTTTTCCATTTTTGGTACAATCGCAATACAGATCGGAATTTTGATGGGATCCTCACGAAATTTTGGGGGTTGATGGGGGTCACAGAGAGAAAGAAGCTTGTTGATGTTGGTGATGATCGGTTAATACCCACGGGTCGGAATGGGCAAACACGTGTGTGGAGAAAATTCAAAGTTTTATTCTTTTTGCAAATATCTCGGCTTTTAGCAGGGATATTCCAACGGCAAAGCCTGCCAATGGAGGAAGAAAAGATAACCTTTACATTGATGCAAAGTAGGTTGGCGTAGGTGGTCAAAGAACGGAGAAATCGCAATAGTCATTAATGCATCCCATATTTCCATTTTTTGTAATCCAGCTACAGGTCTCAATTTTGATCGGATCGTCACGAATGGGGGTACAAGAGAGGAGAAACACATTGAGTTTGGTGATGGTTGAATAATATTCATGGGGTCGGAATGCGCAAAATATTTATGTGGAAAAAATTCAAACTTTAATTTTTATGCGACTATCTCCGCATCTACAAGGGGTGCTCCACGACAAAGCCTGTCAATGGAACAAGAAAATATCACATTTATATTGATGCAAGATAAGTTGGCGTACATCCCACTTTTCCATTTTTTTATTTGAGTGGAGCATGCTGAATGTAGTGGCTGGATTTAGAACTTTTTCCACAGAAAGTTTTCAAAAACTAAATTTTTGTAAAAAATAGCCGGCCTTCGGCCGGGATTGAAGACTGTCTTCTATAGACAGGTACTAAACAGGGCTAACGCGATCATAATTATTTTTGTCAAAAATCATATGGTTTTTCGGAACTTTCGAAGCCTACATCTAGGGAAATACGGACTTCCCGCACATGATATACATACATATATATTGGCGTAATCAGCATTCCAAGACATACCTGTGAATTTTCTGAGTCCAGCCACTGCATTCATCTTATGCCTTTAAATTAACACAAAATGGGGCATTGATGCTAAAATATCAGAGTTATTGATTGCATCCCTATCGCAATTTTAATATTTTGAATTTTACCAGTCAAAAGCTTATGCACAGGGGTAGTGGTGTAGGGTATCACATAGTTGGCCCGTCCCGACTATATCCTTGGCTCACTTGTTTGGAAATGGAATATGAAAGAATTGGCAGTATTGCCCATATATGATTAAACTATATTTTCTTGATCAGGTTAGAATTCTTAGTCGATATAGCCATCGATATCCATATGTTGTAATCATTCTAGCGTCCGCAATAATTTAGGTAGAACTCTATATTTTTGCAACCGAGTTTTTCCTTACGCAGATCAAGTCCTAATATGGGCAATATTAGCCCACATTTTGGTATAGCCCCCATATAATGTTACTTCCCGCTTATCGGTATTTTGCGGGATTTAACTACATTTGTAGACCGAACTTTCTGTAATTTAAAATTTGAGGTTCCCAGTGGTCGCAAAACATCTCCACCAAAAATTGTCAGCATAGGTCCAAGGTGTAGTTTGACATTTCAGGTCCACAGTGGTCACCAAGCTTCTCCTCTAAAAATTTCCGATATAGATTCATGTTTTGGTATAGCCCCCATAGGAAAATAGGACCTCCGTCACGTTTGGCAAGGTTACGCTGACTGATCAGAAGTGGTGCTCAAGCCATTTTAATCGACAGTTTGCCAAGAACCCCCGGAGCGATTTACAATAGATGATGTTGCGAATGTCATCAGGAACGCTAAATCATCCAAAGCGTTAGGCCCTAATGAAATCTCCATGGTAATTCCGAAACAACTGGATGAGCCAGGAGTCGGTTATGGCACTAAAGTTATCAGTCTGTCGCTAGCCACTCACATCGTTTCCTAAGTTTGGAAAATGAGCAGGGTTGTCCCGCTATTGAAGCCAGACAAGGTCCAGCTGACCGATTTCGCTTTTGTCGCCCGTAGCAAAGAACCTTGAGGCTTAAATTCTCCCCGGCGCACAGTGCGAAATATGGGACCTTTAGTGGAACTTTACTCAAAAATTAAAGTACATAAAACTAATGAGAGTCTTGTTGAATTCTATTGCTAAGTATCCCATGACTAATATTCAGTTTTGCGATTTGCCCCGCGAAACAACTAGAAATGCACTTAAAAGTTGCACTTCTGTTTTACAATATTTATTTTCTAAAAAAATTGCTTCTAGCTTTGCTTAAGTAATATAGTGTTACAAACAAATTGTACGTTAGTTGACTATAGTTTTTGTTGCTATTATAATTCTCGACAATTTTTTGATTATTTGGCGTTTAAAGATTTGTAATATCTAATTTAGTTTAGTTGCTATTCGTTCCCCAAAGATGTGCTTTTTTAAAAGTCTACTAAATTATTTTCTTATAAGTTTTGGAGGTTTTTTAATGGAGAATTTCAGAATAAATCGCACATTTTCTGAGATGTTGGATATTTTTCTATAGACAAACCAAAAATTAGCTGCAGGTTTGCGAGATATGCGACTTTTTCAGAAAGTCATTAGAATATTCATATATCTATATTTTTGAAAATTTTATAGAAGAACCGGTATTAGACGTCAATGTTGGTTTCGTTTATCCCAAAATGGGTTCACCAATACTAGGAAATGTTGCTTTTAATAGTTTTATGACTATTCATGCGAATTTCATTCACATTTTATAGAAAAAATTTGAGCAGTTTTCTCAGGAAATCGTTAAGTATCTAAAACAAAGCTTAGTTGCACCAGATACTTTTAGGTGATATACTCATTTGCAGAACCGTGTAATAAGATAAACATATCCTCAGTCGAAACGTTCAATTTGTAAAATGTATGTTATATCAATGACACTACACTAAAAATAAAAAAATCTCAAAAAATTTTTTTTTTATTTTCATTTACTAATGTATGTGGATGCTTGGGGGAGGGGCCAAAGCATGCTCTGAATTGTTTTTTAAAATATTTTCTATGCAATGAAAACAAATTTTAAAGTAAACCAAACTCGATTGGCAATAATTACCTAACACCATTTAAATATCCCAAATGGGGTGCCCCCTCATATTGGGGCTATAGCAAAACGAGAAAATACGTTGATAATATTTCGCAAAGCGGTTTTCTACCTACGGAGAACATATAATGCCAAAATGCAAACAAATAGATTGGTAAATGTGCTTGGAATCTTTAAAATATGTTATATTGGCCGTTACCGCTCAATGGGGGCTATGCCTAACGGAAACAGATATTGACAATATTTTGTACATACGTTCTCCATCCACTGAAATCCCAATATACCAATTTGCAGCAAAATCGAGTGAAAAATCAACCTAATACGTAAAAAGGGTCACCACCGATATATGGGGGCTATAGGAAACCGCAGGTCTATGTGGCCCATATTTATCCACATACGACCCTCAACTATAAGAAACAGAAGCAAGCCGTGTGATAGAACAGTGATGGTGGCGCTTGTCTTGTCAAAAGTATTTGAGGACATCGAGCAGACACAACTCCGGCCAAATTTGAAACCCACCCCATCCAGACGGCATTGCATATAATAACTTGTAACGTAACGCTTAATGCTTATATTGAAAAGCTTATTATAATATAATCTCAAGCTTTTTTGGTATGTTGGGTACCTACAAAAATACACACAGATATATATAACAGAGAATACCTACCAGAGAAAAATAAACAAAAAACGACATTCAAGAGATTACAGAACAAATATTTTCAAGTTTCTGTGTAAATATGTTTAATAGGGTGGGCGATTTGTGTGGAAGGAAAAAAACCTTAATGAGCCCTTCGCGTTTCTGATTCCTGGGATTGAACTGAGCAAAAAAGTCCACTGGACCATATATCTACCGTGAAAATCGAGCCTCCCGATTTTGACTTTAAGTTTTTTATTGACGTTTTTTGGATATTTTGGCATATAACAGATAAACCATTGAGATTTTCGATCCAACACAAAGAAAAACATTGTAGCCAAGACATTAATTGAAAACTCTCTAATACATCGCAAAAGCATTGGAACGCTCCTTCAGGAAGTTTTGGCCTTAAGAATGTGCAAACTTTTCGGAAAATGTCGATAAATGAGATTGTGCTACAAAATTTGACCCGAAAAATATTCAAGTGTTCTGATGCAAAATTATATCGTGTTGGGATCCACGGACAACGACAATGCCTTTATTTCGTTTGGGTCACTTCGTTTTATTTTTTTATAACGGTAAAATTAGTGAAAATCTGGGTTTCTTACATTTTCAAATTTAAACAGGCATATCTTATTTTTTCCACAACGGATTTCTTTTGATCCTCCTTCCTTTTAAAGGGGTGAATAATGTCTTTTGAATAAGCTATTATTGTTTTAAATCGGTTAATAAATGGCTAAGTTATAGTGGTTTATGTCTGAAAACCCCCACAAAAAAACTATAAAGGAATTTCTCAAAATTTTCAAATATATAATGTTTTTTTGTTTTGTTCAATATTTATTTTGAAAATTATGAGAAATTCCTTTACAGGTTTTTTGTGGGGTTTTTCAGACATAAACCACTATAACTTAGTCATTTATTAACCGATTTAAAACAATAATAGCTTATTCAAAAGACATTATTCACCCCTTTAAAAGGAAGGAGGATGAAAAGAAATCCGTTGTGGAAAAAATAAGATATGCCTGTTTAAATTTGAAAATGTAAGAAACCCAGATTTTCACTAATTTTACCGTTATAAAAAAATAAAACGAAGTGACCCAAACGAAATAAAGGCATTGTCGTTGTCCGTGGATCCCAACACGATATAATTTTGCATCAGAACACTTGAATATTTTTCGGGTCAAATTTTGTAGCACAATCTCATTTATCGACATTTTCCGAAAAGTTTGCACATTCTCAAGACCAAAACTGCCTGAAAAAGCGTTCCAATGCTTTTGCGATATATTAGAGAGTTCTTAACTGCTGTCTTGGCTACAATTTTTGTCTTTGTGTTGGCTCGAAAATCTCAATGGTTTGGCTGTTATATGCCAAAATGTCAAAAAAACGTAGATAAATAACTTAAAGTCAAAATCGGGAGGCTCGATTTTCATCGTAGACATATGGTCCAGTAGACTTTTTTGCTCAGTTCAACCCGAGGAATCAGAAACGCGAAGGGCCCATTAAGGTTTTCAAATCGCCCCGGCCTAATGTTTAAAGGGTCATAGAAAACCAATGTCGTCTAAGTCTATTGTCATTTTATAATTGTGGAAAGAATGAGAGAGGGAGAGAGACAGAGAAAATTTGCATTAAATAGCTCAAAAAAAAACTTTAAATACACCTTTAAAGACCATACGAAATCAGAGGATATATTTGCCACAAAATCTAAATATTTTCACAATTTTTAATTTATGGCATTTTTAAAATATTTTTTTTTTTTTTTTGATTTAAATTGTAGTGTATACATAAATGAAATGGGTTAATAGTTGTCCAAGAATGTTGATAAAATTTGCCATTGTCGTTTTGGCTATTAGTTTGGCTGGATAGAACGACCGACCACACAACAGATTTGTAGTAGTTTTGTGGTCAAATAATAAATATTTATTTCATTTATTGTCCATTTAAATAACAAACAAGTAAGAAAAGCGTTAAGTTCGGCCGGGCCGAAATTTTTATACCCTCCACATCGAACTGTATTGAAGTGAATTCCAAAAATTGGGAGATATCGTCCTATGGGGGCGTTGACCTACGCCGACAAATTTCAGGTGGAAAATGGTATACCCTTAACACCAAAAATCGGGAGGTACTGTTATATAGGGATTATAACAAAACATGGACCTATGTTGACAGTTTTTGATGGAGAAGTTTTGTGACCGCTGGGAAGCTCAAATGTCAAATTACTTGTAGTTTTGTTGAAAAAATGTAGGACCAATTCTAGTTCGGTTAGAAATTGTAGCTAAAGTCCTCAAAATACCGAAACTTGGAAGGTACCGTTATATGGGGGCTATACCAAAACACAAACCTACATACATATGTTGAAAATTTTGTAGTGGATAAGTTTTGCGAATACTGGGAACCTTAAATGTCAAATAACTCCTAGTTCGGTTAAAAATTGTAGCTAAAAACCTCAAAATACAAAAATCGGTACGTAACGTTTTATGGAGGCTATACCAAAACTTGGGTGCCACCATGGTGCAATGATATGCACACCCGCCTTGCACGCTGAAGGTCGTGGGTTCGATTCCTCGGCCAAGCAACATCAAACAATTTTTAACGGTGGCAAAATACCACACAGTAATGTTGGCGACATTTCCTGAGTATTTCAGCCATGTAAAACTTCTCTGCAAGTGGTGTCTTAAGACACGCCTTTCGGACTCGGCGATAAACTGTAGGTCCCATATCATTGAGCTAATATGAATCGGGGTGCACTCATTGATATGAGAGAAGTCTCCCTTGTCCCATCTGGGATGTTTGTGGAACAATTATTATCCCTTTGTGGCCCGATGTTGCCTGTGGACAATTTTGCATGTTTGTGTATGCGTATTTCCCACACCGTTTGAGATATTTATATATACTAAGTGGGTGTCGGTAGGTTGATTTAAGAAGAATAAAAAAATTAAATTATTTTTAAATAAATAGCTAGATTGGCGAAGTTGTGCCTGTTTAAGTATAAGTAGTCGAGTACAAATTTGGACATGAAATATTTTAGTGATTTTATAAAATGCCGTTAAATGTTAAACGAATTGAATAATTGCAGCCAAAATTTTTTGAGAAATCTTATTGAGATGTTGATCTAACGAAATAAAAAAACAAACATACACTTTACAGTTCGAATCAGTAGTTATAATTTTTTGAAATTTGGAAGTTACCTGTGGGCAACATTGGGCCATTGTGGTAATAAAGTGGTTACATTAGTGGAAGTAGAAAGTGCTGGTTAGTGGTATTTAATGAAATACAAAGGGTCACTGAGACATTCGGACTTGTGGAAAATGTTGTATTTATAATATTATTCGAAGATTGAACTTGAATTAAGAGGAGATTGATACATTTTTTAGTGAATATACATATTACATATTAGGAATTTGTAAGATATCAAGCGAATGTCTGTTCGAATATCGATGATGATTTTTTTTTTATATATTGGATGAAGGCCAATATTATCAGGATTAGAGTCTGCATACAAAATAGAAAATATTTTTCAAAAGCTTCACTCTGAAAAATGTCAATATGAGCATCTCAAGTTATGTAAACACCACCATATGCGTCAAAATTGGCTAATTTGTGAACTATATATGATAAATATAGACCAATTTTCCATTCAATTTTCCTCTAGAATTAAACAAACTCACCAGTTTATGCTTTTCCAAATTATGAATAATAAAAAATGTTACTATAATACAAAGACTTAAGAAACAAACTTTGTTCATTTTTATAACCACAATGGCCCGATGTTGCCCACAGGCAACATTTGGTACCTCCCTAACCGCAAGGAATTGATACGAATTTTTTGCATAAAGGACTTATTTTTGTGACTACTAATCATAATAAATATGAAAAATATTTTTATCTCTACGGAAAAAAATTTGGGGTTCAAAGGGTTATTATTATTATACCCAAACTAACACCTATGATGAATATTTCCAGTCGCTTGTGATCAATGGGAACTTCAAATGTCAAATAACAGCTAGTTCGGTTAAAAATTGTTTTTTTATAGCTCTCAAATTTCAAACGACAGACAGTTCGGCCAACAAATGAAGCTAAAACCCTCAAAATACTGAAAATCGGGAGGTTTGCATGGGTGCTATACCAAAACATGGACCCACGTTGCCAATTTTTGGTGTAGAAGTTTTGCGACCACTGGGAAACTCAAATATCGAATTACCACTATTTAGGTAAAAAATGTATATAAAATTCTCAAAATACCGAAAATAGGGAGTTATAGTTTTATGGGGGCCACACCTAAACATGGGCCTATGTTGACAATTTGTGAAGAAGTTTCGTAACTGTAGGGAACCTCATATGTCTAATTACGGGTATTTCAGTCAAAAATGTAGCCAAAACCCTCAAAATACCGAATATCGGTAGGCACCGTTATAGGGGGCTATACCAAAACATTGACCTGTGTTTATTATTTTTGATGGGGAAGTTTCGAGGCTACTGGGAACCTCAAATGACAAATTACGGGCAGTTCAGGCAAAAAAAATAGCTGAATCCTAAAAGTAGCGAAAATCGGGAGGTATCGTTATATGGGGCTATATCCCAACATAGACCTATGTTGACAATTTTTGGTGGAGAGGTGTGGTGACCTCTAAGAACTTCAAGTGTCACATTACAGCTAGTTCGGTTAAAAATTGTAGGTAAGATCCTCAAAATACCGAAAATCGGGAGGTACCGTCATATGGGGGCTATACCAAAAAGGATCTATATCAAATTATAACTAATTCGGTCTAAAAACATGGATCTATCAAATTATAGCTAATTCTGTCTAAAATGTGACTAAAAACGTGAAAATACTTGAAATCTGGCGGTACCGTTATATCGGGCTATTCCAAAACATGGACCTATATACGATTTTTGAAGACGTCGAACACTCAGTGCTAAATTAAAGCTACTTCGGTCTGAAAATATAGCTAAAAACGTCAAAATACATGAAATCGGGCGGTTATATGGGGGCTTTACCAAAATATGAACATATGTTCACACTTTTTAGTGGAGAAGTATTTTGATAATTAAATGCCATATTATAGCTAGTTCGGAAAGAAAATACGTCTAAAACCTAAAATACCGTTTTTGGGGCTATACCATAACATGCTTTCTTGTAGAATCATTTTTTTACCAATAGGAACATTAAATACCATATAATAACTAATTTGGTCCGAAAATGTAGCTACAACATCAAAATACCTGAATGTCTAGAGTTTTTGGACCACTATAAATCCTAAATGCCAATTTTTTGCTAATTCGTGACCTTTGATTCAGTGGAGTAAACAGAAGTTTTAGCTCTTACAGCGAACGATGGGACCCAACGCCAAGATCGTGTACTGCCTCCTGGATGGTGCGAAATACAAGAAAGGTAGAGATTATCCTACGTTACAAACTAGGCTGATGACCTCAAATACTGTGGCGTTATTGCAGGAATCAAAAGCACCACCAACACTGTTCAGTGACACGTCTTCTCTAGTTAAGTCCTCGACTGGAAATGGCGTCAGTCTTATTATGGTAAAATTCTGCTTACGAAGTCAATGCTGATAATCATCGACAACTAGATAGCTTTTAGTTTTAAAGGTCTTTGCTACGGGTACCTCTTCGGTTTGAAAAAATCTACGGATCAGTAAGCGTGATGCCGCGCCAATGTACGAGAGTGACTTAACCGAAGTCCACAATTGTCTTATTACGGTTTCAATGCTGCAACACTTCAGATGATCTAAACACTTTTTCGGCTAATGCTTCTCGACCGACCTGTTGACTTTCATTGTAAGTTATTAGGGTTATTGGTGTTGTTTTGACGAATCTCATCATGCTCATTTGCTAGTCCCGCCTCCTCTGCGTCGAAATTTGACATACCTTCGGTTATTCGACCAGCTGTTAACTGCATCCGTGATTGGTAAACTCACAGAAAGTTGTACTACTACCTTACACGTCGTTGATAAAAGTGCGGCGTTCAGAAATGGTGAAGTCGGAGGTGGAGATGCTCACACAAAGACGGTTATTTCAAAGATAAATGATGGGTTGTCAGGTGGCGTCAAGAAAACTAATGTCGAGCAATGAATCTGATCTGTCAGCGCTAAATCCCTTTGGTCATTACGTAGAACGGGATGACACAACTCCTAATGTGCATTCAAATCCTATGGTATTAGGGTACCTTTGAATATCGAGCCACCAACCTATACTGCAGCTGCCAATCGCGCAGTATGTTACCTAAAGCAATTCCACATCAACAATACCGCACGTAACTGACTTGACCTTCCATGTATGGTTCATTAGAGTCAATCTTCGGCGAGAAAACAAATCTTCCACCTCCACGTCTGTTGAACTTTATCTTCAATATGTTTTGTCCATCACGCTGCTGTAAACAGCATTAGTTGCAGATGTCTTCATTCGAGCGGCACTTTTATATGGTGCCTATTTTTGGAGGAGCCTATGGTGGAGGAGCTTTGTGACAACTGGCAAATGACAAATTACATCTAGCTCAGCTAAAGATTTTAGCTTAAACATTCAAAACACCAAAATAGGGGTTATAAAAAAAATGGACCTATGTTGACAGTTTTTAAAGGAGAAGTTTTGTGACCACTGGAGAAGGAGAAGTTTTGTGACCCTCAAAACACCAAAAATCGGGAGGTACTTTTATATAGGGGTTATAACAAAACATGGACCTATGTTGACAGCTTTTGAAGGAGAAGTTTTGTGACCACTGGGAATTTCAAATGTCAAATTACTGGTAGTTTTGTTGAAAAATGTAGGACCAATTCTAGTTCGGTTAAAAATTGTAGCTAAAGTCCTCAAAATACCGAAATTTGGGAGGTACCGTTATATGGGGGCTTTACCAAAACATGAACCTACATATGTTGAAAATTTTTTAGTGGATAAGTTTTGCGAATACTGGGAACCTTAAAAGTCATTCGAAGATTGAACTTGAATTAAGAGGAGATTGACACATTTTTTAGTGAATATACATATTACATATTAGGAATTTGTAAGATATCAAGCGAATATCTTTTCGAATATCGATGATGATTTTTTTTTTATATATTGGATGAAGGCCAATATTATCAGGATTAGAGTCTGCATACAAAATAGAAAATATTTTTCAAAAGCTTCACTCTGAAAAATGTCAATATGAGCATCTCAAGTTATGTAAACACCACCATATGCGTCAAAATTGGCTAATTTGTGAACTATATATGATAAATATAGACCAATTTTCCATTCAATTTTCCTCTAGAATTAAACAAACTCACCAGTTTATGCTTTTCCAAATTATGAATAATAAAAAATGTTACTATAATACAAAGACTTAAGAAACAAACTTTGTTCATTTTTATAACCACAATGGCCCGATGTTGCCCACAGGCAACATTTGGTACCTCCCTAACCGCAAGGAATTGATACGAATTTTTTGCATAAAGGACTTATTTTTGTGACTACTAATCATAATAAATATGAAAAATATTTTTATCTCTACGGAAAAAAATTTGGGGTTCAAAGGGTTATTATTATTATACCCAAACTAACACCTATGATGAATATTTCCAGTCGCTTGTGATCAATGGGAACTTCAAATGTCAAATAACAGCTAGTTCGGTTAAAAATTGTTTTTTTATAGCTCTCAAATTTCAAACGACAGACAGTTCGGCCAACAAATGAAGCTAAAACCCTCAAAATACTGAAAATCGGGAGGTTTGCATGGGTGCTATACCAAAACATGGACCCACGTTGCCAATTTTTGGTGTAGAAGTTTTGCGACCACTGGGAAACTCAAATATCGAATTACCACTATTTAGGTAAAAAATGTATATAAAATTCTCAAAATACCGAAAATAGGGAGTTATAGTTTTATGGGGGCCACACCTAAACATGGGCCTATGTTGACAATTTGTGAAGAAGTTTCGTAACTGTAGGGAACCTCATATGTCTAATTACGGGTATTTCAGTCAAAAATGTAGCCAAAACCCTCAAAATACCGAATATCGGTAGGCACCGTTATAGGGGGCTATACCAAAACATTGACCTGTGTTTATTATTTTTGATGGGGAAGTTTCGAGGCTACTGGGAACCTCAAATGACAAATTACGGGCAGTTCAGGCAAAAAAAATAGCTGAATCCTAAAAGTAGCGAAAATCGGGAGGTATCGTTATATGGGGCTATATCCCAACATAGACCTATGTTGACAATTTTTGGTGGAGAGGTGTGGTGACCTCTAAGAACTTCAAGTGTCACATTACAGCTAGTTCGGTTAAAAATTGTAGGTAAGATCCTCAAAATACCGAAAATCGGGAGGTACCGTCATATGGGGGCTATACCAAAAAGGATCTATATCAAATTATAACTAATTCGGTCTAAAAACATGGATCTATCAAATTATAGCTAATTCTGTCTAAAATGTGACTAAAAACGTGAAAATACTTGAAATCTGGCGGTACCGTTATATCGGGCTATTCCAAAACATGGACCTATATACGATTTTTGAAGACGTCGAACACTCAGTGCTAAATTAAAGCTACTTCGGTCTGAAAATATAGCTAAAAACGTCAAAATACATGAAATCGGGCGGTTATATGGGGGCTTTACCAAAATATGAACATATGTTCACACTTTTTAGTGGAGAAGTATTTTGATAATTAAATGCCATATTATAGCTAGTTCGGAAAGAAAATACGTCTAAAACCTAAAATACCGTTTTTGGGGCTATACCATAACATGCTTTCTTGTAGAATCATTTTTTTACCAATAGGAACATTAAATACCATATAATAACTAATTTGGTCCGAAAATGTAGCTACAACATCAAAATACCTGAATGTCTAGAGTTTTTGGACCACTATAAATCCTAAATGCCAATTTTTTGCTAATTCGTGACCTTTGATTCAGTGGAGTAAACAGAAGTTTTAGCTCTTACAGCGAACGATGGGACCCAACGCCAAGATCGTGTACTGCCTCCTGGATGGTGCGAAATACAAGAAAGGTAGAGATTATCCTACGTTACAAACTAGGCTGATGACCTCAAATACTGTGGCGTTATTGCAGGAATCAAAAGCACCACCAACACTGTTCAGTGACACGTCTTCTCTAGTTAAGTCCTCGACTGGAAATGGCGTCAGTCTTATTATGGTAAAATTCTGCTTACGAAGTCAATGCTGATAATCATCGACAACTAGATAGCTTTTAGTTTTAAAGGTCTTTGCTACGGGTACCTCTTCGGTTTGAAAAAATCTACGGATCAGTAAGCGTGATGCCGCGCCAATGTACGAGAGTGACTTAACCGAAGTCCACAATTGTCTTATTACGGTTTCAATGCTGCAACACTTCAGATGATCTAAACACTTTTTCGGCTAATGCTTCTCGACCGACCTGTTGACTTTCATTGTAAGTTATTAGGGTTATTGGTGTTGTTTTGACGAATCTCATCATGCTCATTTGCTAGTCCCGCCTCCTCTGCGTCGAAATTTGACATACCTTCGGTTATTCGACCAGCTGTTAACTGCATCCTCGATTGGTAAACTCACAGAAAGTTGTACTACTACCTTACACGTCGTTGATAAAAGTGCGGCGTTCAGAAATGGTGAAGTCGGAGGTGGAGATGCTCACACAAAGACGGTTATTTCAAAGATAAATGATGGGTTGTCAGGTGGCGTCAAGAAAACTAATGTCGAGCAATGAATCTGATCTGTCAGCGCTAAATCCCTTTGGTCATTACGTACAACTCCTAATGTGCATTCAAATCCTATGGTATTAGGGTACCTTTGAATATCGAGCCACCAACCTATACTGCAGCTGCCAATCGCGCAGTATGTTACCTAAAGCAATTCCACATCAACAATACCGCACGTAACTGACTTGACCTTCCATGTATGGTTCATTAGAGTCAATCTTCGGCGAGAAAACAAATCTTCCACCTCCACGTCTGTTGAACTTTATCTTCAATATGTTTTGTCCATCACGCTGCTGTAAACAGCATTAGTTGCAGAACAAAAAGAAACAAAAACATAAAAATTATTTTCAACGTTCATATGTTTTAATTCTTATTTCATAACCATTTGTCCGCCACAATTCAACGGCGACTCCGAAAAATATCTGTTGGCAATGGCCAATTTATCCAATATGCAATTTTAAAAACCAGTTAAAGTGTTTATATTTTCTAGACAATATTTTTCTAGCATTTTTAGCATTGTAAAGCCGCACTTATGTTTTATTTGCGCAGTTACTGCAATGGAACAGAAAAAAGGCGTTATATTCGGCCGAGCCGAACTTGTTATACCCTCCACCATGAGTCGTATTGAAGTAAAGTGTGACAATTAGTTTCTTTCATTTATTAAAAAACTAAATAGCAAATCTCAGCAATTTCGGTAAAACCGTTCGGGTCTATATTAAAACGACGATATATGACGACAAATTTCTGGCGGAAAGTTTTTAAACTCAAAGAAGACTAAATACCAAATTTTCGATATTTCGGTATCGAAAAATACCAAAAATCAAGAGGTACGCTTCTATGGGGGATATAGGAAGACGTGGACCTATACTTATAATTCACTTCTGGAATATTTTGTAACCGCATGGAAGACGTAATAGCAAATTTCAGTTATTTCGGTGGGATATTGACGTCACAACATTCAAAATTACGAAAATCAGAGGAACCGTTCTATGGTGGCTATATCGAAACGTGGTGGACGTATACCGACAAATTTAGAGCAAAGTTCGAAAGTAAACAGTACACTAACATAGTGTACCGCTCCGGGCACAGTATCACTAAAATATTTTTAGCGATAGTGTTCCGGAACACAAACACTAAAAAATATTTTAGTGACACTGTTCCGCAGCACAACGATGAACGTAGTGTACCAGATTTTGGTACACTAAAAACGTTGGGTATCGCAGTCGGAACACAAAAAATCGTAGTGCTACGTAGTCAGAGCACTAAAAATCGTAGTGTTCCACAGACGGAGCACTAAACAAGTAAAAAAGCGTTAAGTTCGGCCGGGCCGAACTTTTCATACCCTCCACCATAAAATATTCTGAACTAAAATGGAATAAGTAGTTTTCATTCTTGTCCCCAACTTTAAGTTGGTACGTTAAAATGTCAGATAATGTACATAAAATGCCCTTTTTTATGGTGCCTATATCTAACTATGTACATATGTTGACAATTTTTGGTGGGCTAGAAATTGGGAGGTACCGTTATATAGGGGTTATAATAAAACATGGACCTATTTTGACAGTTTTTGATGGGAGCATTTAATGTCAAATAACTCCTAATTCGGTTAAAAATTGTAGCTAGAATCCTCAAAATACCGAAAATCGGTACATAACGTGGGAACTTCAAATGTCATTAACAGCTAGTTCGGAGGTATGTGGGCTATACGAAAATATGAACTTAAATGAACAATTTTTGTTGCAGAATTTTTGTAGGCTTTTAAATTTCAAATTACGGAAAGTTCGTCAAAAAATAAAGCTAAGGTACGGAAAATCGGGAGGTTTGTTTTGGGGCTATAACAAAACATGGACCTACGTACGGTTAAAAATTTTAAGTAAAATATTGGGGCTATGTTGAAAATTGTTAATGCAGATGTGTGGTGACCACTACAACCTTCAAATGTCAAATTACGTTAGCTAAAATTGCCAAATTACTGAAAATTGGGAGGTACCGTTATATGGGAGCTATATCCGAACATGGACCTATGATGACAATTTTTGATGGAGAGGTGTTGTGATCACTAAGAACTTCAAATGTCAAATTACTGCTAGTTCCGTTTAATATTGTAGCTAAAATTATCAAATTACTGAAAATAGGGATGTACTTTTATATTGGGGCTTTATCAATACATCGACCTTCCTTGACAATTTTTGGTGGAGAGGTGTGGTGACCACTAAAAATTTCAAATGTCAAATGTTCAAATTACAGATAATTCGGTTAAAACTTGTAAACATGGACCTATGTTCATAATTTTTTCGAATATAAGTTTTTTGGTCACTAGGAACGCTAAATATCAAATTGTATCTAATTCGGTCTAGAAATGTGACTTAAATGGGATGGGGGCTATTCCAAAACATGGACCTATGTCCACTAGTTATATAAGTTTATTGACATTTAAGAACCCTAAATGTCAATTTATAGCTAAATCGGTCTGAAAATGTAGCTAAAAACGTCAAAATGCAGTAAATCGGGGGTATCGTTATATGGGGGCTATACCAAAACGTGGACCTATGTCCACAACTTTTGTTATATAAGTTTATTGACATTTAAGAACCCTAAATGCCAAATTATAGCTAAGTCTGTTTGAAAATGTAGCTAAAAACGTCAAAATACCGTAAATCGGGGTCACCGTTATATGTGGGCTATACCAAAACGTGGACCGATATAGCCCATCATCGAACTTGACCTGCCTGCAAACAAAAGACGCATTTTTTCAAAATTTCAGACAATTTTGGTGGAGAGGTGTGGTGACCACTAAGAACTTCAAATGTCAAATGTTCAAATTACAGCTAATTCGGTTAAAACTTGTGAGTAAAAATCTCAAAATACCGAAAATCGGGAGGTACCATTATATGGGGCTATACCAAAACGTGGACCTATGTCCACAACTTTTGTTATATGAGTTTATTGACACTTAAGAACGCTAAATGTCAAATTATAGCTAAATCGGTCTGAAAATGTAGCTAAAAACGTCAAAAATACCGTAAATCGGGGGGTACCATTATATGGGGCTATACCAAAACGTGGACCTATGTCCACAACTTTTGTTATATGAGTTTATTGACACTTAAGAACGCTAAATGTCAAACTATTGCTACTTCGGTCTGAAAATGTAGTTAAAAACGTCAAAATACCGTAAATCGGGGGGTACCGTTATATGGGGGCTATACCAAAACGTGGACCTATGTCCACAACTTTTGTTATATAAGTTTATTTACGTTTAAGAACCCTAAATGTCAAGTTATAGCTACATCGGTCGGAAAATGTAGCAAAAAACGTCAAAATACCGTAAATCGGGGGGTACCGTTATATGGGGGCTATACCAAAACGTGGACCTATGTCCACAAGTTTTGTTATATAAGTTAATTGACACTTAAGAGCCCTACATGCCAAATTATAGCTAAATCGGTCTTAAAATGTAGCTAAAAACGTCAAAATACCGTAAATCGGGGGGTACCGTTATATGGGGGCTATACCAAAACGTGGACCTATGTCCACAACTTTTGTTCTATAAGTTTACTGACACTTAGGAACCCTAAATGTCAAATTATAGCTAAATCGGTCTGAAAATGTAGCAAAAAACGGCAAAATACCGTAAATTGGGGGGTACCGTTATATGGGGGCTATACCAAAACGTGGACCGATATAGCCCATCATCGAACTTGACCTGCCTGCAAACAAAAGACGCATTTTCCTAAAATTTCAGCGTTCTATCTCCATTTTTGTGGATGCTAGAGTAATTACCACAGACGGACGGACGGACGTGCACAGATCGACTCAGAATTTTACCCTGATCAAGAATATATATACTTTATAGGGTCGCAAATGAGTATTTCAATGCGTTACAAACGGAAAAACAAACTTAATATACCCTCCATACTATGGTGAAGGGTATAAAAATTAGGAGAAAATGTGTAAATATCTGTATTGATTTTTTGTTCGGCTGCGGAACACTAAAAGTCGTAGTGTTCGAATGTGGAGTGGTTTTTGGACAATGGAGCAGTAAAAATTTTATTGTTCGACTGCGGAGCACTTAAAATCGTAGTGTTCCGACTGCCGGATCAATAAAATCATAGTGTACCACGAGCCGAAATATACGAGTAGAAAATATGACAAAATGTAGGTATTTGGTAAAAATTTTTATAAAACACTATTTATTACATTTTCTGTTACATATAATCAAAAATATAACACGTTACTGTGGTTGTATGTATCAGAATAACAATACTACATTTTCCTAAAAAGAAATGTCTTCTTAATCTTCATGAACTACTTATTTTTTTAATGTGAACAAAAGAAATAATGAACGGAAAATATTGATAACAACACAATGATTGCGGAAATTGTACCTGTAACAATATTCCTCAATGAATGCAGTTGAAGAAAGTGTGTGGATTTTCCCAAGTGGACTTGTACGTTATTATTATTTTGGGGAAATTGTACCTGTTGATATTTGTACAACAAACAATATCACTCAATGAGAATCTGCGGATTTTGCGCAAGTAGGATTGTACATTTAAAGTCAGCTTTATGGTTTCGGGATAAATATAACCACGTACTTATTATTTTGGGGGAAATTGTATCTGTTGATATTTGTACAAGAAACAATATTCATCAATGAAATACGCAGATTTTCCGCAAGTAGGAATTATTTCTTAATTTGTATTTAAAAAAACAAAACATAAAATATTAAATTTTCCTCACAAACCATAATAAACGCATGTGTGGTACATTACCTTAGTGTTTCGCACGTGGTACACTACGATTTGTAGATCCGGCAGTAGGAACACTATGATTTTTAGTGCTCCATTGTCCAAAAATCAAATCAGATGTTTTACACATTTTCTTCTAATTTTTATTTATTAATATGTACAGTAACAAAGAAAAGTATACATACACCCTACAAAAATGCAGTGTAGGCTAAACCGTTGGGTTTACAGCAACAACTGCACTGTGTGGCTCCTTGGTGACAAAATAACCATAATTACACAAATTTATTTTAATCTGATACGTAAATTTCTGGGGGAAAGTTTTGTACCCCAAACGTAGACTAAATACCACATTTCAGCCATTTCGGAGGAATATTAAGGCCACAACATTGAAAATACCGAAAACCGGGAGGTTTAATAGCCCAAATGAAGATTAAATAACAAATTTCAGCCACTTCGGTAGATTATTGTGTACCATTCTATAAGAACGTGTGGACCTATACCGACAAAATTCTGGGGGACTTAAGAAGACTAAATACCAAATTTCAGTCATTCCGGTGTGATAATGAGGCTAAATTCTTCAAAGCACCGAAAATCGGCTGGTACCGTTCTATGGGGGCCATATAAAAACGTGGACCGATATAGTCCATTTGCAATACCAAACATCCTAGGAGTAATAGAAACTTCTGTACCTAATTACAAAGCTCTGGTTATACCGACTTAGAATATTACCCTGATCAAAAATATACATATATACTTTATAGGGTCTCCGATGAATATTTCGATGTGTTACAAACGGAATGACAAATTTAATTATACCCTTCATATTATGGTGGAGGGTATAAACACTGAAAAAAACTATGAGAGCGGCAAAACATTATAGTGCCTCTAAATTGTTTTGCTGGCCTGATTGTTGGCAACAAAATCCATTAATTTTCTACATGTACATGTGTATGTATGTATGTATGTAATGACAGCATCAACTACCTCATATCCACCAGCTGGGTTGACATTTTTAACTTAAAATAAAATTAAAAATGGTGGTAGAAAATTCAGGGTTTCGGAGTCGAGCCATTTTCCTTCGACTCCGACTCCGACTCCAGGCCAGTTTTTTGTCACGACTCCGACTCCGGAGTCGACTCCGAGGGTAATTTCCTATACCACTAAAAATTAATAAAATTTGCTAAATTTTTCAACATTTCCTATACTAGGACCCTATATGCTTATGTGTTCTTTTCTCTAAGACAATTTGTAATGCAATGCGATGCGATGTAAAATTGATGTTCCGTATTGAATCTGCTGTATTTTATATCAAAAAGAACAACAACAACAGAAAGAATTTAGAAAGTTTCAGTAGATTTTGCCGAAATATATGTACGAGTATACCCTCCGATTATCAATTTACAAAAAAACAAGTAGAACTGACGAGTTTGATTAAATTTTTTTTGTACGGACGCACAGAGGGGAAACATAGGCATAAAGTTGCTCAAAACTCAAAATATGAAAAGCGTTTTTTTTATGAAAAAATGTTGATAAACGGCAACCAGACTCTTTTCTACATTTTCTATAACCATCCTCGACTTTGTAAGATTAACCAATCCAATGCAGCAGTCGATTGAACTCAGCCTTACTGAAAACAAAAAGTAAATTTTCGAAAACTAACTAAATTAGGTGAACATTAAAATGACATTATTTTCGCGAAAACTAATATTTTTCAAGATTTATTGTTTTTGTACAGTCTCCGAACAAGATTAGCATTTAAAATTTTCATATTGATTTTACATCTTTGCTCTTTAATAATGGTAATACATATCCTCTTTATGAAAATTGTTTATGATCATTTTTAAGATTACTACAATTTCAATAGTGAAACAGTCTATTTCCCCGTCGTTTTCCGACCATAGTTTCTTCTAATGTTTTATGCGATTGAGCCTCAAATATCAGATTCAATCATAAAAAATTGCGCATATTTGCGCCATTCCGAAAAAAAACCTAATTTTTCTCAACTAAAATATGTAATATTTTTATATGGAATTGAAAGGTTTACTCACACTAAATTTTGCTCCACGTTATAACCGGGGCTCTAATTTATCAAACTAAACCAACACTTATCAAATATGTTTGCATTATTCAGGAACATTCACGGCTTTTCTCATGTGAATTGAGAAAAATTTAATTTAAGTAAGTTTCAAAAAATAAAGTTTGGAATGAAATATATGTATATGGGACTATATATACATCTGTACTGATTTGTTTGAAAATTGGCTCAATGTTTTTTAAGGCTAGTTCAGGTTGCATGTGTCAAATTTCAGTGATTTTGGTGCATTTTTATCTCATATTAGATGCGAATATATATGGAAGCTGCATCCAAATCTGGACCGATTTTCATTATTTTCTATAGGATTAATCCTTGTGCAGATGATATGCTTTGTGCAAAATATTATATCAATCGAAGTATAAATGAGCTTTCTAGGACTTTTGATTAACTTTTAACACAAATTTCCCCTCTGTGGGACGGGTCACATATCTTTTTCGTTTTATTTTGTCGAAATATGAGGATGGGTATGCCAACAGTAATTTGTTACTTACAGATTTTACGAAAGCGAAATTTTGACTTCTACAGTTCCTTTTTTTTTTAATGCATATTTTTTAATTCGTTTCGCTTAAATACACGATTATTATGTTCTTAATGATCCCACAAAAACATATGCTGATCGGTTTATTCGTTTTCGAGCTTCAGTGGTCAGCGCAAACTGCTTTAGTAAAACCAGTAGGAAAAGACCAAAGTCGGGCGGGGCCGACTATGTAATACCCTACACCAGAAGTTTTTTAATAACCCAAAACAAACATTAAAGTAAATTTTTTGAACTCATTAAACTCCAAATGGCAAATTGGAGCCATATTTGTGGAAAATCGTTAAAATACCTTAAATCGGGAGGTACCGTTATATGGGGGCTACAAAAAAACATGGACCTATCTTAACAATTTTAAGTGGCGAAATTTCGTGGCCACTGGGAACCACATATGTAAAATTTCAGCTAGTTTGAGCAAAAAATGTGGCTAAGATCCATAAAATACCTTAAATCGGGAGGTATCGTTATATGGGGACTATACCGCACCGTGGACCTATCTTGACAATTTTAAGTGGAGCAATTTCGCGGCCATTGGGAACCTCAAATGTAAAATTTCAGCTGGTTTGGGCAACAAATGCGGGTAAGATCCTTAAAATACCTTAAATCGGGAGGTACCGTTATATGGGGGCTATATCAAAACTTGGACCGATATAGCCCATCTTCGAACTTGATTCTTGAACTTCCGACGGCTAAAAAAATGGTATTCCCCAATTTTCAGCGAAATCGGTCAACAAATGCGACCTGTATGTTGCGAACGGACGGACATGCATAAATCGACTCAGAAAGTGATTCTATGTATATCCCTAGAAGGAACTATGCGTCTATCTCGCTTCCTTTTGTATGTTACATACAAATGCAGTAACACATAATACCCCTTACCACATAGTGGTGTAGGGTATAAACAGTGTTTCGAAGGTGCCAATTTGTCAGAATACTGTGCAATATTTTTCAACAAAAAAAAAAAAAAAATCTGAAAGTAGCTTAATGTATTATAAATCAGATGAAAACAATATCTTTTGGAAAAAATTCATGAAAAATTTCATTTTCCGTGCACAATAAGTGACCATAACCCCTTAATTGTGGACAAAATAAACTTATAATACTTTTTCCACATTATATTGTGAAGTATAAATATGTGAAATCTAAAACTAGTATTCCAGAGTGTATATAAGTTTTGTCATAAATGTGATGGTATATTAAGAAATAGATTCATATTGAAAGATGCAATTATAATTCTTTTGTCATGGAACATTACTAAATATAATAAATCCTTTGCTTACAAGTTTACTCATAGATTTCCTATAAAATGAATAAGCGATTTATCAAAATATTAATAAAGTTAATCTCTCTATCATAAAAAAATAAAAACTCTTTTGATAAATGTAGAAAAAAACATTTTGCCCGGAGTCGGAGTCGAGCTTTTTTTCACGACTCCAGACTCCGACTCCGACTCCAGCAAAATTTGCTAGACTCCGACTCCAGACTCCGACTCCGACTCCGACTCCGCAGCCCTGAGAAAATTTTTGAAAGGCCTCAAATAGCCACTGCGGTAGAAAATTGTAAAATCCACGTTTGTTGGACTTTTAATATTTTAAGATATAATAATAATTCCACAAGGGTCAAGTGAGACTTCTCTCATATCAATGAGTGCACCTCGATTCATATTAGCTCAATTATATGGGACCTACTGTTTATCGCCGAGCCCGAACTGCGTGTCGTATGGTCTTTTCATTATGTAGTAATCTTTTTATACCCTCCACCATAGTATGGAGGGTATATTAAGTTTGTTTTTCCGTTTGTAACGCATTGAAATACTCATTTGCGACCCTATAAAGTATATATATTCTTGATCAGGGTAAAATTCTAAGTCGATCTGAGCACGTCCGTCCGTCCGTCCGTCCGTCTGTGGTAATCACTCTAGCATCCACAAAAATGGAGATAGGACGCTGAAATTTTGGGAAAATGCGTCTTTTGTTTGCAGGCAGGTCAAGTTCGATGATGGGCTATATCGGTCCACGTTTTGGTATAGCCCCCATATAACGGTACCCCCCGATTTACGGAATTTTGACGGTTTTAGCTACATTTTCAGACCGACTTAGCTATATTTTGATATTTAGGGTTCTTAAGTGTCATTAAACTTATTTAACAAAACTTGTGGACATAGGGCCACGTTTTGGTATAGCCCCCCTATAACGGTACCCCCCGATTTGCGGTATTTTGACGTTTTTAGCTACAATTTCAGACCGATTTAGCTATAATTTGACATTTAGGGTTCTTAAGTATCATTAAACTTATATAACAAAAGCTGTGGACATAGGTCCACGTTTTGGTATAGCCCCCATATAACGGTACCCCCCGATATACGGTATTTTGACGTTTTTAGCTACATTATCAGACCGATGTTGCTATAATTTGACATTAAGGGTTCTTTAGTGTTAATAAACTTATATATTAGAAGTTGTGGACATAGGTCCACGTTTTGGTATAGCCCCCATATAACGGTACCCCCCGATTTGCTGTATTTTGACGTTTTTAGCTACATTTTCAGACCGATGTAGCTATAATTTGACATTTAGGGTTCTTAAATGTCAATAAACTTATATAACACAAGTTGTGGACATAGGTCCGCGTTTTGGTATAGCCCCCATATAACGGTACCCCCCGATTTGCGGTATTTTGACGTTTTTAGCTACATTTTCAGACCGATGTAGCTATAATTTGACATTTAGGGTTCTTAAATGTCAATAAACTCATATTAAGAAATTTGTCGACATAGGTCCACGTTTTGGTATAGCCCCCATATAACGGTACCTCCCGATTTACGGAATTTTGACGGTTTTAGCTAAATTTTCAGACCGACTTAGCTATATTTTGACATTTAGGGTTCTTAAGTGTCATTAAACTTATTTAACAAAACTTGTGGACATAGGTCCACGTTTTGGTATAGCCCCCCTATAACGGTACCCCCCCCGATTTGCGGTATTTTGACGTTTGTAGCTACATCTTCAGACCGATTTAGCTATAATTTGACACTTAGGGTTCTTAAGTGTCAATAAACTTATATAACAAAATTTGTGGCTACATTTTCAGACCGACTTAGCTATAATTTGACATTTAGGGTTCTTAAGTATCACTAAACTTATATAACAAAAGTTGTGGACATAGGTCCACGTTTTGGTATAGCCCCCATATAACGGTACCCCCCGATTTACGGTATTTTGACGTTTTTAGCTACATTTTCAGACCGATATAGCTATAATTTGACATTTAGGGTTCTTAAGTGTAACTAAACTTATATAACAAAAGTTGTGGACCTAGGTCCACGTTTTGGTATAGCCTCCATATAACGGTACCCCCGATTTACTAGCTAAATTTTTTAACCGATTTAGGAGTTATTTGACATTAAAGGCTCCCTTCAAAAACTGTCAACATAGGCCCATGTTTTATTATAACCCCTATATAACAGTACCTCCCAATTTCCAGCCCACCAAAAATTGTCAACAGTTAGATATAGCACCAAAGGGCCTCCCGAATGCTTCATTTTATGTACATTATCTGACATTTTAACGTACTCACTTAAAGTAGGGGACAGGAATGAATATTTTATGGTGGAGGGTATGAAAAGTTCGGCCCGGCCGAACTTAATGCTTTTTTACTTGTTACTTGTTTAAATTAGGCCGACTATAATGTAAACTATTACCTCGAAAAGGGCAACACTACCAACTAAAACCACATGCCAAAGGATCATTTGAAACAATAGTGGAACATCCCAAAGTCCACAACAAAAGCCACTAACATCAATGATGATAGGTTTAAATGGATTTCAAAAAGTTGTTTTTCATTATTCGACGAACAGTCTCAAGTTTAGTGGGGTTAACTATCAACTAACAACAAAAACTAAAATCAAAATATATATCTACAATATATAAAAAACGACTTGCTGAGGGTGTGCCAGTATTTGTGTAAATCATGGTCATGGAATATTTATGTGAGGCATAAAAAAAGTTGCCATAGAGTATAGGAAACATAATAAACAGAGTAAATCAGCTTTAACATTCAACAGAAACCATCTCAATTTTGTCATTGATTACGAAGGGTAGATGATGATGATGATGAATATCATTTTTATACACTCCACCATAGTATGGAGGGTATATTAAGTTTGTTTTTCCGTTTGTAACGCATTGAAATACTCATTTGCGACCCTATAAAGTATATATATTCTTGATCAGGGTAAAATTCTGAGTCGATCTGTGCACGTCCGTCCGTTCGTCCGTCCGTCCGTCTGTGGTAATCACTTAGCATCCACAAAAATGGAGATAGAACGCTGAAATTTTGGGAAAATGCGTCTTTTGTTTGCAGGCAGGTTAAGTCCGATGATGGGCTATATCGGTCCACGTTTTGGTATAGCCCCCATATAACGGAACCCCCAATTTACGGTATTTTGCCGTTTTTTGCTACATTTTCAGACCGATTTAGCTATAATTTGACATTTAGGGTTCCTAAGTGTCAGTAAACTTATATAACAAAAGTTGTGGACATAGGTCCACGTTTTGGTATAGCCCCCATATAACGGTACCCCCCGATTTACGGTATTTTGACGTTTTTAGCTACATTTTTAAACCGATTTAGCTATAATTTGGCATGTAGGGCTCTTAAGTGTCAATAAAGTTATATAACAAAACTTGTGGATATAGGTCCACGTTTTGGTATAGCCCCCATATAACGGTACCCCCCGATTTACGGTATTTTGACGTTTTTTGCTACATTTTCCGACCGATGTAGCTATAACTTGACATTTAGGGTTCTTAAACGTAAATAAACTTATATAACAAAAGTTGTGGACATAGGTCCACGTTTTGGTATAGCCCCCACATAACGGTACCCCCCGATTTACGGTATTTTGACGTTTTTAGCTACATTTTCAGACCGATGTAGCAATAATTTGACGTTTAGTGTTCTTAAGTATCAATAAACTTATATAACAAAACTTGTGGACATAGGTCCACATTTTGGTATAGCCCCCATATAACGGTATTCCCCGATTTACGGTATTTTGACGTTTTTAGCTACATTTTCAGACCGATTTAGCTATAATTTGATATTTAGCGTTCTTAAGTGTCAATAAACTCATATAACAAAAGTTGTTGACATAGGTCCACGTTTTGGTATAGCCCCCATATAACAGTTCCCCCCAATTTACGGTATTTTGACGTTTTAAGTCACATTTCTAGACCGAATTAGCTATAATTTGATATTTAGCGTTCTTAGCCCTTTCGGTGCTTCTTTTTTGTTTTTGATCTGAAAAATATATTTTTCCAATTTTCTATATACTTAAGCCCACTATATGAATAATCAAAACAAATTTTTTAACATTTTGTTTGGAAAAGTGGTTTTTGGACACTATGCCATATGGCATAGAATGTATTTAAAGGAAAAAAAACAAAACTAAAATATTCAAGTTTTTAATTAAATTTCATCTTATAGAAGACCAGGAGGCCTTATATAAGAGGAAGAGGTCTTCTTATAGAAGAGCAGGACGTCTTCTCGTAAAAGAGCAGAAGGTCCTCTCATAGAAGGGCAGGATGTCTTCTCCTGGAAGAGCAAAAGGTCGTCTCATAGAAGGACCGGATGTTTTCACATAGAAGAGCAGGACGTTTGCATATAGAAGGGCAGGAGGTCTTCTTATAGAAGAGAAGGAGGACTTCTTATACAAGAGCAGGAGGTCTGCTCATAGAAGAGCAGAGCGTCTTTCGTAGAAGAGAAGGACGTTTGCATATAGAAGGGCAGGAGGTATTCTTATAGAAGAGAAGGAGGTCTTCTTATATAAGAGCAGGAGGTCTGCTCATAGAAGAGCAGGACGTCTTTTCATAGAAGAGCAGGACGTTTGCATATAGAAGGCGGGAGGTATTCTTATAGAAGAGAAGGAGGTCTTCTTATAGAAGAGCAGGAGGTCTGCTCATAGAAGAGCAGGACGTCGTGGAAGAGAAGGACGTTTGTATATAGAAGGGCAGGAGGTATTCTTATAGAAGAGAAGGAGGTCTTCTTATATAAGAGCAGGAGGTCTGCTCATAGAAGAGCAGGAGACCTTCTTATAAAAAACCACATGGTCTCCTCATAGAAGAGCAGGGGCCCTTCTTACAGAAAAGCATAAGATCTTCTCATTGAAGACCAGGAGGTCTACTTATAGAAGACATGAAGGTTTTTCATAGAATATCTGGAGGTCTACTATTAGAAGATTTGGGGGTCTTCAAATAGAAGGTCTTCTTTTAGAACATTTAAAGCGTCTTATAGAAGACCTAGGGTCTTCTTATAGAAAACCTAGGGTCTTCTTATAGAAAAGCTAGGGTCTTCTTATAGAAAACCTAGGGTCTTCTTATGGAAGATTTGAGGCCTTCTTATAGAAAAACTGGAGGACTTCTTATAGAAGACCTGAATGTCTTCATATAGCAAATCTAAAGGACTTCTTATAGAACACCTGAATGTCATCTTATAGAAGGGCTGGAGGTCAGCTTGTAGAAGACGTGGCCATCTTATATAATATCTGGAGGAGTTATTTTAGAAAATCTGCAAGAATTGTTATACATCATCTGGAGGTTTTCCTATGTTGGATCTGGAGGTTTCCTTATAGAAGACCTGGAAGTCTTCGTATAGAAGACATGGAGGTCTACTTATACAAGATCTGGAGGTCTTCTTATAGAAGACCTGGAGGTCTATTTATACAAGATCTGGAGGTCTTCTTATAGAAGATCTAGGGGTTTTACAATAGAAGATCTGGGAGTCAAACAAAGTGAAACATTTCCGTTGGGAAAAATCTATGCCATATGGCATAGTACGAAATATAAAAAATCTTGCAGCTCCATTGAACTATATTTCGGATCTTTATTTCGTTTTAATTATTAAGGCAATGATTATCTACTAAATTAAATACAAAAAGTTAACAAAAAAAATATTTTTGTTAATAAAATATATAAAATTATAAGATGGTATTTTCATGCAAATTTTAAATCGAACGAGGAGCGCTTGCTCTTTGAGACATAACAATGTATAGGGTCCACAAATCAAAATTTTTTGTCGAATTATTTTTAGATAACACTTCAGGGAAAAATACAAAATTATTAAAAAAAAGAGTGCCCATAAGTATTTTGCCTTAAAACGGACTTCAAAAACTGGTTATGCCATATGGCATAGAATCACCGAAAGGGTTAGTGTCCAAAAAACTTATATTCGAAAAAATTATGAATATAGGTACATGTTTTGGTATAGCCCCATATAACGGTACCTCCGGATTTTCGGTATTTTGAGATTTTTACCTACAAGTTTTAACCGAATTAGCTGTAATTTGAACATTTGACATTTGAAGGTCTTAGTGGTCACCACACCTCTTCACCAAAATTGTCTAAAATTTTGGAAAAATGTGTCTTTTGTTTGCAGGCAGGTCAAGTTCGATGATGGGCTATATCGGTCCACGTTTTGGTATAGCCCCCATTTAACGGTACCCCCGATTTACGGTATTTTGACGTTTTTATCTACATTTTCAGACCGATGTAGCTATAATTTGACATTTAGGTTTCTTAAGTGTCAATAAACTTATATAACAAAACTTGTGGACATAGGTCCAAATTTTGGTATAGCCGCCATATAACGGTGCCCCCGATTTACGGTATTTTGACGTTTTTAGCTACATTTTCAGACCGATGTAGCTATAATTTGACATTTAGGGTTCTTAAGTGTCAATAAACTTATATAACAAAACTTGTGGACATAGGTCCACGTTTTGGTATAGCCCCCATATAACAGTACCCCCGATTTACGGCATTTTGACGTTTTTAGCTACATGTTCAAACCAATCTATATATATAAATGAGCTTGGTGATAAGTGATTGACTGACTGACTGACTGACTGACTGACTCATCATCAACGCCCAGCCAAAACGGCTAAAGCTAGGAGCTTGAAATTTTACCAGTGGGTCACTGTTGATGCAAATGTGCGAGATAAGGCCGGGTTTTAGAAAATTCGTCCTGGAACCACAAAAAATAACAACAACAAAAATCCTTATTTTTCATTACTATTACGTACTTATTCACTTAGTGGGCCCTCTGCAAGACATGTGTCAAATTAACAATGCTATAACTTCATGATACCGTAAACGATCACACATAATTTCAAATTTTGTAGTTTACTTCTAGGCGCACTAATTTTATCGTAAACCACTAAAATAATAGAAAGACAAGACATTTGTTATCTTCCATTGCAACAGATGTCGCAGTTGGTGATAATGGTTTAAACATAAATTACGCGAAAAATACAAACCGATCGTAATTTAGTTTTCACATAACAGGTGTCGCACAAAAGATTTTCATTCGTTAAAATACAGTTAGAAAAGATGATTACAAACGATGCATTTGTAAAAATTTTGATTTTCAATTTAAAATTAAAACAAAAATTCTTTCAATAAATGATGTTGGGTTTGTTGAACAAATGAGTTGCTGTTGAAGACAACATTAGGGAATAAATTCAGATATCGGCCAGTAATAACAACAACTAAAAACTGTATGGACCTCACTTTTTGGTAATAACTAAATGTTTGCAAATCAATGAAATTGCAATAAAATTGTGCATATTACCACGATTTATTTGCAATTAACAATTTTATCGTATATGGATATGTACAGTCATAACTATTCAATTTCAAAATCTGTAATTTGAAGAAATCGCTAAATAATTAATGAAATCAATAATAGGCCCCAGGAATATAGGAATATAGGAATTTGGTATGGAAATCAAGGTTGGGAAGTGGTTCTTCTAAAAGGAAATGGTTTGGAAAATAACCAATCATGTGTACGAAAAGTACTAAATTTAGTACAATTTAGATTTGGGTGAACGTAAAGAGCTGGAAACCTGGAATTTGGAATTAAGGTTACTGTTGTAGTGTAGGATTGAGATATAGGGTAGTTTTGGAAATTCGTGCTTATGTGTACGAAAAGTACTAAATTTGGTACAATAGGGATTTGGGTGAACGGATAGAGCTGGAATCCTGATATTTGGAATTGAGGTTACTGTTGGAGTGTAGGATTGAAGAACTTTTGGAAATTCGTACTTATGTGTATGAAAAGTACTAAATGGTACTAAATTTGATACAATGGGGATTTGGGTGAACGGATAATAGCTGGAATCTCGAAATTTGGAATTGAGATTACTGGTGGGGTGTAGGATTGAGTTAGTTTTGAAAATTCGTACTTATGGGTACGAAAAGTACTAAATCGTACTAAATTTGGATTTGAATGAACGGATAGAGCTGGAAACCTGAAATTTGGAATTAATATTACTGTTGAAGTGTAGGATTGGGATATGAGGGTGGTTTTGGAAATTAGTACTTATGTGTACGGAAAGTGTACTAAATTTTGTATAATGGGGATTTGGGTGAACGGATAGCGCTGGAATCTCTAAATTTGGAACTGAGATTACTGGTGGAGTTTAGTATTGTGGAAGTTTTGGAAATTCGTACATAGGGTACGAAAAATACTAAATAGCACTAAATTTGGTACAGTTTCGATTTGGGTGAACGGATAGAGCTTGATTCCTCAAATTTGGACTGAGGATCACTGATGAAGAGTAAGAAAGATGCACCAAAGGGTTTTTGGAAACTTGAATGTACGAAAAGTACTAAATGGTACTAAATTTAGTACAATTTGGATTTGGGTGAACGGATAGAGCTGGATTCCTGAAATTTGGAATTGATATTACTGTTGGAGTGTAGGACTGGGGAAGTTTTGGAAATTCTTACTTATGTGAATGAAAAGTACTAAATGGTACTAAATTTGGGACAATGGGGATTTGGGTGAACGGATATAGTTGGAATCTCGAAATTTGGAATTGAGATTACTGGTGGGGTGTAGAATTGAGGTAGTTTTGAAAATTCGTACTTATGGGTACGAAAAGTACTAAATGGTACTAAATTTAGTACAATTTGGATTTGGGTGAACGTATGTATGTAGCTGGAAACCTGAAATTTGGAATTAAGATTACTGTGAAGTGTAGGACTGAGATATGAGGGTGGTTTTGGAAATTCGTACTTATGTGTTCGAAAAGTACTAAATTTGGTACAATAGGGATTCGAGTGAACGGACAGAGCTGGAATCCTGACATTTGAAATTGAGATTACTGTTGGAGCATAGGATTGGGGAAATTTTGGAAATTCGTATTTATGTGCACGAAAAGTACTAAATGGTACTAAATTTATTACAATTTGGATTTGGGTGAACGGATAGAACTGGAATCCTGAATTTTAAGTATTTTAATTTTATTTATTTTAATTTAAAGTATGAATTTTAGTAAACGGAAAAAGTTAGAATTTGCAACCCGTTCGCGGTAGGCTATAGAGGTAGAATTTGGATTTGGGTGACGGATAGTGTTTGAGTCCTGAAATTTGAAATTAGGATTACTATTGGAGTGTAGGACTGAGGTAGTAAGGGTACGAAAAGTACTAAGTGGTACTACCTGTGTTACAATTTGGATTTGGGGAAACGGATAGAGCTGGAATCCTGGAATTTGATCAGACTGCTGTTGGAGTATAGGATTGAGATGGAAGTAGTTTTTGAAATTCGTACTTATAGGTACGAAATGTACCAAATGGTACAACTTGGATTTGAGTGCACGGATAGCGCTGGAATCCTGTTATTTGGAATTATGGTTACTGTTGAAGTGAAGGATTAAGGTTGTTTTGGAAAATCGAATTGTACAGAATTTGGTACAATTTGTTTTTGTGTAAAGTGCTAAAGTGTACTAAATATGGAATCCATTGTATTAGGCAAACGCGAAGAGCTAAAATTCTAAAATTTTGAACGAGTGGTCATTGATGAAGAGTTAGGAAGATATACCAAAGGGTATTTAGAAACTCGAACTATAAGTGTACGAAAAGTACTAAACGTTTCTAAATTTGAATCCAATTGCATATTTTTAATGGATAAAGCTAGCATCTTCAAATTTGGTATGGGAATCAAGGTTGGGAAATGGCGTTGAAATAAGGAAATGGTTTTGGAAGTTCGTATTTATGATTACGATCAGTAATAAATTTGGATTTGGGTGAACGGATAGAGCTGGAATCCTAAAGTTTTGAATTAAGATTACTGTAGGGGTGTAGGATTGAGATAGTTTTGGAAATTCGCACCTTTGGGTACCAAAAATACTAAATGGTACTAAATTTGGTACAATTTGGATGAACGGATAGAGCTGGAATTCTGAAATTTGGAACTAAGATTACTGCCGGACAGTAGAATTGAGGTAGTTTTGGAAATTCGTACTTATGGGTACAGAAAGCACTCAATTTGGTACAATTTGAATTTTAGTAAACGGATAGTGTTGGAATTAGGAATTAAGATTACTGTAGGAGTGTAGTATTGAGGAAATTTTGAAAAGTCGTACGTATAGGAAAGAAATGGTACTAAATTTGATACAATTTGGATTCGGGTGAATTAATAGAGCTGGAATCCTGAAATTTGGAATTACGACTACAGTCGAAGAGTAGGATTCAGATTGTTTTGAAAAAGCAAACTTATGGTTACGAAAAGCACTAAATGGTACTAAATTTAGTCCAATTTGTATGTAGGTGAACGGATAGCGGTGGAATCCTGCAATTTGAAAGTATGATTATTGTAGCCCTGTTGCGTTGAGGAAGTTTTGAAAATTGGTACGAAAATTATAAATTGTTCTAAATTTAGTACAATTTTAATTTGGTTTAACGGATAGAGTTTGAATTCTGAAATTTTGAAGTAAGATTACTACTAATGTGAAGGAATGAGGTAGTTTTGGAAAATCTTACTTATGGGTACGAAGAGTTCGACTTGATACTAAGTTTGGTACAATTTGGAATTGGACGAACGGATACAGCTGGAATCGTGAGATCTGTAATTATTATGGAATTTACTGTAATTATTTTGTATTAATGTCCGTGTATGGCTGAGATATGTCGTCGAAATACGTACCATAAGTATACGAAAATTACTTAATGGTACTCAATTTGTTTTTGGGTGTAGGGACAGTGCTGGAATTTTTATTTTTTGGAGTTAGGGTGTGTATTGGTGTGCAACGTTGATCTCGCTGTTAATGTGTAAGGGTGAACTTAAGGGGTACGTACAGTACTAAGATAAAACTAAATATTTATTAAAATTGGTATTAGTGCGACCAAATTTTCAGTGTTTGTCATTTCCATATTATATATTGTTTATTTGTTATACCACTATGTGGAAAGGGTATTATAAGTTTGTTTTGGGAAAAATTCATGTAACACCGCGAAATATTCGTCGGAGACCCCCAATGTGGTATACCAATCTTCATATCTCGGCGAGATAAAGCGAATTTGAGATGTGTGTCCGTCCGTCCGTCCGTGTGTCCGTCTGTCCATTATAAATTGTAATCAAACTCCAGGCCGCAATTATGAACCGATCGTCACGAAATTTGGTATGGAGGTCGGTTTCACATCAGAATAGATCGCTATTTTAATTGGTGATGATCGTGAAATATTTAGCGGGTGAAATGGACCAAAAACATAATTTTTATCCGATTTAGTAGCTGCTCTGTAGGCCGCAATAATAGTCCGATCGCCTCAAAATTTTAAATGAGGTAAGAGTATATGACATAGAAGAAGCTTGCAATTTAAGATCGCGATCAGATAATAATTAGAGGCTTAAATCGACCACAAATTTTGTGTGAAAATTGTGAAAATTTTTAATAAACAGCTTATATCTTTGTTCCTGAAAGACACATTCCCCACTCGTGAGTCATATTTGGAAGACGATCTCTTGACCTTTCAATTGATGTCAATTATGTTGATGTACGTGATCAGATAACAGAGTTACCGCCTAATATATCCAGTTTTCTGTTCGTAGTGTAATCATGAACCCGCTAGAGGTCGCAATTATAGCTCAATAGTCACCAAATTTTGCACGAGGTAAGAGTTTAGGTTGAAGAAAATGCCTATAGTTTTGCATGATGATCTGATATTATTTAGCGGTTGACACAGACCATTGCTTTTGTATAAAAAATATACAAATTTTATTTTTGGTCCATATTTTAATTCCTGGAGGGCATATACCGGCAAAGTAGCCTGCATATGGAAAAATAACTACTGATCTTTCCCCTGATGTAAATTGCAATAATGAGTCTGCTATATAACGCACCTACTGCCTGATATATAATGTGTTTTGTGTAAAGAACTACAATTTCCTCCCTTGCTACAAATTGTCTCTTTCATGACAGAGAAATTTTCAGTTCAGTTGTCAAATTGGATTTTTATACAAATATTGCAACATCGGGTCGCCTCGCCACCTATTTTATACCTCAGGTTTTAGGGTAAAGGGGATACAAACAAAATACGACCAAAGATGTGTCTCATCGAAATATTGGTTTTAGACCCCAAGTATATTTGGACGAAATTCGTTTCAGACAATTTGGAGTCTATTTAGCGCTGACCGTTCATCTGTCTCTCTTAATGTCTAGCTGGCTGGTGCGCACGATAACTCTCGAACGGATCTACCGATTAGAACCAAATTTTAAACAACGTATTATTTTTCCCAAACTATGTTTAAGTTCGAATGTAGGCTATGTCGGTCCACACCTCTCCTAAAAAGGCCACAATTGTTTTCGAAAAATTGTGTAAACGATGATAACTGGCGAAGTGTGCAATCGATTTGGTCCAAACTTTCCATATATTATTATTCCTTCTAGATATAGATCAGATAAGACTATATAGGTCCTTAGGATAAATCCCACACAAAATTCGGAAAAGGGAAATTTAAGAGTCCTCTAGAATCGTTTGAATTTTTTGCGCCGCAAATCCGCAAGTTAACTCTCAAGGGGATTTTCTGATTAGTCGAAACTTTACACATCGTATTATTTCATCCAGTCATATGTCAGGTCGGAATATGGACTATATCGATCCGTCCTTCGAGTACTTCCCACACAAACTTTGGGAAAAGTGAAGTTTGAGGACCCGTATCGGATCTATCTGGTTATTTTTTTCCTTTTTTTTTAGAAGAAAGTTCTTTTTAAGGTCCCTATTCTGGTCCCTTTCCTGGGGTAAGTCATACTTTCTGTGATAACAGTCCAGAAGTTCCAAAAACCCCTGCCGGCTCCAACAAAAATTACAAATCTGAAAAATAATTCTTAAATATTTCTGAAACTCAGAATTTAGCTTACTAAACTTGATTGGTATAAAATATATCGACACCTCCAAATAATAGTATGCTAAGTCTATAAAGTGAGTTTTGCAGGGGAAGCTCTCAAAGTGTGGAAATTTTTTTGAACTTCAGTACTATGCTAAGTTAATATTTGTTTATAACTTCTGTTCGGATTGACCGATCATTACCAAAATTTGACAGAAGTTAAGTTAAAGGACGTTCGACACCTCCAGATAACAGTTTACTAATTCTGAACAGTGAGTTTTGCAGGACAAGCTCTAAAATTTTGGAAATTTCCTCGACCTTCAGTACTATGCTAAGTAAATATTTGTTTATAACTTCTGTTTGGATTGTCCGATTATTACCAAAATTTGACAGAATCTAAGTCAAAGGACGTTAAATATAAAAATGTAAAGAACTTGAAAACATGCTAAGTCGACTTAGCATACTATTGTTTGGAGGCGTCGATATTTTAGATATCACAATATATGCACACAATGAAATATTTTGGAAGCATATGTGAGGTACAAGTGCACAACTTTGGACGATAGATCTTCAATAAACTCGCAATTTTTCCAATTATCAAATATACCAAATTGCGTAGTATATATATTTATTTATTTTAGGTGTATTCCAAAAAGGAACTTGATATTCGAAGACAATTGGAGATGTAGCAGGAGGGGCTAATCAATGTGAATTTTCCAATTTTCGATTATTTTTTAGAAATGTGTAATTTATATATTTTTCCACAAACTTCCCAGTAAAGAGAAGGGAGGCTTCTCTTATATCAATGGATTCATATTAAGTTATTGATATGTGACCTAGTTTTTATCGCCGAGTCCGAACGGCGTGTCCCAAGTTGCCACTTGTGGATACGTTTTTCATTGCTGAAATACTCAGGAAATATCGCCAACATTACTAAGGGATATTTTGCCACTGTAGACAATTTGATGGGAATCGAACCCGGACATTCAGCGTGCAAGGCGGTTGCACATAGCTAATTCCTACAGGTTGTGGTGTAGGGTATCACATGGTCGGCCCCGTCCGACTATAGGCTTTGCTTACTTGTTTTTTTATATCCTTTCCGCTTACGAAGTAGCGGGCATTTTGCTAGTATTATATAAATTGAAAGTGGTTTGTGCGTGACCTTTTTTAATAATTAAATGGAATGAATATTTTTTGGCATTTATAGGCAAAAGTTCATTCATTCTCGCTACAGGAAATAATTTTTGAGAAAAAACGTCAAAAAGTCATAACCCTAGTGTATACACCCTTGTAAGCATAAATGCTAAGAGTACAAAAATATACTAAAAACAAAGTGTCATGTTCTGAAGAGTTGTGTATTACATTCCAGCGAATATTTTCTAAAAGAAAAAACTAAGAAAAATTTAACAGTTTTGGAGATATGATGCGAAATGTATCAAATTATGGAATTTTTGAATATATTTTAAAACTAGCTGAACCCGGTGCGCTTTGCTGCCCCGACTACGATAAAATATAATGGAATGCATAATTATATTAACGTTTTTAATATTTTAACGAATAAATATAGGAGATATGAAGGCGTTATATACCTATTCAGGGTTGTTATGGAGCTATTATGGTATTTTTGTATTTCATTGAGATTGAACATACATACGTAACAAAAACATGAAATCGACCGAAAATATATATGGGAGCTATATTCCTATATGAACCGATCTCGATATAATTAGTCAAATTAATTTTTAGACCAAATCCCGTCTCACATTCCAAATTTCATTGAAATTGAACAGACATATCGTGTTTTATGCATAAAATACAGAAAATCAGCCGAAAATATATATGGGAGCTATATTCAAATCTGAACCGATTTCAATATAATTTATCCCATTTATTTCTAGAACTAATTCCGTCACGCTTTCCAAATTTCAGTGATATTGGACGTATATAGTGTGTCCAATTCTGAACCGGTCGCGATATAATTTGGCACATTTATTTTTGAAACAAATTCCGTCAGACATCCCAAATTTCAGCGACATTGGAAGATCGGCCGAAAATATATATAGGTGCAATATCCAAATCTGAACCGATTTCGATATAATTTGGCACATTTATGTCTAGACCAAATCCCGTTACGCATTCCAAATTTCATCGAAATTGGACAAATGTACCGAGTTTGGTGCATAAAATACAGGAAATCGGCCGAAAATATATACGGGAGCTATATTCAAATCTGAACCGATCTCGATATAATTTAGCACATTTATTTCTAGAACAAATACCGTCAGACCCTCCAAACTTTAGCGAAATTGGACATATATAGCGTGTTTGGTGCATCAAATGTGGAAAATCGGCCGAAAATATATATTCGAGCTATATCCAAATCTGAACCGATTTCGATATAATTCGGCACATTTATGTCTAGACCAAATTCCGTTACACATTCCAAATTTCAGCGAAATTTGACATATATAGCGTGCTTGATGTATAAAATACAGGAAATCGGCCGAAAATATATATGGGAGCTATATTCAAATCTGAACCGATCTCGATATAATTTAGCACATTTATTTCTAGAACAAGTTCCGTCAGACCCTCCAAATTTCAGCGAAATTGGACATATATAGCGTGTTTGGTACATAAAAGAAGGAAATCGGCCGAAAATACATGTATGTGGGAGCTATATCCAAATCTGAACCCATTTGAATATAATTTGGTAAATTTATTTCTACATCAAATTCCGCCACACATACATAATTTGGAGATTGTATCTGTAATAGTTCTAAAGATATTTGCCTACAAAATCTAAATTTTTTTGAGGTACCTCCGGTTTTGATGCTATATCTCCAGATCAACTCGAAATTTCAAAAAATGATATAGCCTATTTTCATTCCAGGCCATGTAGCAATGTACCCTAAAAATTTCTGTAAGATCTGTTCAGCGGTTTTCGAGTCTATAAGGCACAAACAAACAAACAAACGTACAAACAAATTTCAATTGTATATATATAGATTTGAGGCAATCAATGTAGTTTCTGGAGTTCATTATATCTCCAGATATTTTATTCTTGTCCTTATCTACAAATTTGCTTCAGAGGTCAGAAGAAGATTTGCAATACTTTCCGAGATATAATCCCGATTGCTTTAAAAAGTCAATATTTAACCATGTTTAGATGGGGCTATAAAATCCAAGCTGGTTCTGACACAGTTTGGGTCTATACTTCCAAAAAATCAACAGTTCAAGTTGTTTGTACAATATAAACTTAAAAATGTTGCACAGTGATTGTCTTCATTGGGTGTTCTTGCAAAGAATAATCGGTACAGGACCACGTTTTGATATAAATCCCACAGAACAGTACCTCCCGATTTTTGGTATTTTTAAGATTTCACCATATTATTTAGTCTGCGTTAGGGGTATACAATATTCACACAGAAAATTGTTGGTACATGCCTATGTTTTAATATAACCCCCATACAACCGTTGCAACGGTTCTCTCCGATTTTCGGTATTTTTTAAGGTTTTAGCCACATTATCCAACTGAAATTGCTGCAATCTTGTTTTATTATAATTTATGGAGGAGTGTATAAAAATTTCGGCCCAACATAACCTAAGAAGTGGAAGAAACCATAGTACGAAACTTCACTAGCAATAGACGAAGTTGTATTGTCTGTCTTCTCATTTTAACATTATCATGCGGTACAATTTTAAATAACATCGCGTTAAAGTTTTACTGAAACACTTGCACACTTCAAGCAATTGCAAATTTTGCAGTTACTTTTTTCCTACTTTAGGCCAATGACATATGAAATGCAATTCCCAACTATGTACATTTGTTTCAGCACTTGAAGGGTTGTAGTCCTGTCTCGTCATTTCAAGAAAAAAGTGGCCTCGTCTCTTCTCAATCGAAACATGTAATTGTCAAGAGAATATGCTCCAGACATGTTAATAGTGAATACATGAAGTCAAATATTCTACAAATTGACGTTAAACACTGCTAAAAGTCATATAAACTGCAGACATGTAAATTGTTGGTCTATGAAAATGTTACCAAATTGTTTCTACTTAATTTTGCATTCTAAACACATTTTTCGAGTCACATCCACATACAAATATTGAGAAGACTTTGTTGCCGTCATGATGTGTTTTGGTTAATGTCTGTGACATCATTTTTGAAATTTGTCGGTGTAATAAACAACAGATGATTTACCTTCTTTGTATTCCAACACAAGAATGAAAATGTGGCTGTAGAAAGCATTCATGAGTCAAGGAGCGAGCATAGGACAAAAACATTCTACAATTTCCAAAAGTATACAATGTATTTTGTATTCTTCGAATGTCTCCAATCATAAAGTAACATGTAAATTATACGCTTTATATGTTTATTATAGCCGATGATGTTAAAGTATGACAAACATGCTGGCATAGCAGCGTCAATCAAATTGATTTACGTTTAAATTACTCCGTTGCTCCTTTTTAATTTTTAGACAAACAAAACAAAAACAAAATCATGAGTGAATGAAGTTATGAGGGAACTGCATTATTTTATATGCTACAAAACAGCTAGTTTTGAGGTAGTTAATGACTTCACCTACCTCGGCATCGCAAAAAGTGAATTTATTTCGAAATTTTCTAAAACGAATCGTTCTACAAACTATTTTCAAACTGTCCACCTTCCCTTGCAGATGCGCCAGATTATTTTTAACATTTTCAAAAGTGTCTGTACTGCTTGTAGAGATCGACATATCGTCGATGTCATGCTTAAGTGTTCTAGGATTTTCGCGTCTGAGATATCCACTTTTCGGCCCCAAAGCTTAAGTTCTTTTCAGGTATGAAATTAATCTATATAAATAAAAATCAAACGTCGTTTGTTGGCAATTGCATCAGTTGAGAACGCCTTGACTGATTTGGATAACTTTTTTTTTTTTTTTGAAATGTTCATCATAACCCAACTTAGGTTTTTATGCAACGAAAATTTTACCACGCCCACTTTTTTCAATTTTATTCTTTTCAACAAAAACTACTGAACTGATTTTCCTGAAATTGTCATGGAATGTACAGGGATGGCCCCAGGTGAAAATAGGCTACATAATTTGTTGAATTTCGGAAGGGGTGGGTTACTTCCCCTGTACCATATATCTTTAAAAATGTTATATTTATAATAATTACGGTTTGGAAATTAATTTGCGAGACAATTCTGGTTGTGTCCCTTACCTATTTATGTGGGACCCAAAAACTTGACCGCGCCCACTTTTTAAAATATGTTACATCTATAAAACTACTGAAACGATTTTCTTGAAAATGTCAGGGAATGTACAGGGATGGCCCCCGAAACAGGCTACATATTTTATTGAATTCCAGAGGGGTCGCGGTTCCTCCCCTATGCGATATTTTAAAAAACGCTATATTTGCAAATATTACGAATGTATCGGTTTAAAAATTTACGAATTAATGTACATTAATGTACAATCCAGAAATTTAAACAATAACAAAAGTTGTTAAAAGTTACAGAATAGGCCTACAGGTACTTCTTTGGGGCATAAAGACTCGACCACTCCTGATGTTTTTATATATGTTATATATCCAATGTTAATGAACCAATTTTCATGAAATTTACAGCAAAACCTCAAGGTTTGCCGTTGTTATGTTTATTTTATGAATTTCGGAGGAGGTGAGGTAACTACCCCATGATATCAGTTTCAGTTTCATCATAAATTTTGGGAGACAATGTGGTTGTGTGCATACTATGTACATATTTGGAGTCAAAATATCGGACCACGCCCACTTTTTTAAATATTTTATATCCTGAAAACTGATGACAACGCCCACTCTTTTCAATACATTATTTTTTGAAAACTACTGAACCTATTTTCATGAAATTTTCAGAAAATGTTCAAGAATGTCCCGTGATCCAAAATGCCCTTCATTTATAGACGAATTTCCGGGGCTTATTGTTTTATAATCGCTATATTGGCTTAACTTATGAGAGTATCAGATTGCAAATTAATTTTCGAGACAACGATGGTTGCTCCCCCACCAAGAACATTGTTATATTTACAAATTTCCTTAAATGGTGAGGTGTAGTATGTCACCATCACATTACGTTGCCACACATTTAGATGTTCGATATTTTGTTTTTTTGACCTGGTCAAGCGCTACAGCGAGTTTATTGCTTTCGTGCTTTGCTTCGCAGCGCCACAGCAAGTTCATTGCTTTCATGCTCACTCATATGTAGGGCAATGGTTTAGAGCTCGAATTGGAATTCAAGACTATTGTAATGAGTCAGAAGTTGGCCAATGGGAGTGAAGAATATCCCAATAGTAAAATTGATTGAGTAAAGTTCGAAAATATGAATAAGAGTGCACGACTCAAATGTATGACAACATATGTGGAATATTACATACACACATACATATTCACATAGATGTAATTCCGATTGGTCAAGAGTAGCTCAATATCGAGCATTTTTTAGAATAAGAACTCAATGTTAGACTTAAGAATTTTATATAAACATCAGATGAAAAATAAAGAAGTCAGACTTGTGCTTGACATCAATCTTGCTCCAATTAGCAAGTACAGAAAAAACCAACTAGTGTTTTCATCTTCATTACAGAGGTTCAACGGTCGATCAGCCATGAAAAACTAAAACATATAAGTTTCAGTAAGCGGGAGAATTCTACTTCACCGATTTTTTTTTTAATTTTTTAATTAGATCGCTTTAGTAAAAATACAGGGGAAATAGACGATAATAAATCCTAAACAGTATCAATGGGCGAAAAAATTCGAAAAAGTCCGTATGAGAATTGAAATGTTACAAACAAAATCTGTAGATACATTTAAAATCCTCCTCGGTTTGACAATGGACCGAAGAAGTGAGGTAGAAAATACGAATTTATGAATTGTCAAACATAAAGTCTATAAAAAGTGTTCTTTAAAACTCATTACGGCGGGTCAGCGACGCGGACCGGGGTCTGCTAGTATTTTAATAACTTACAAATTTAAAAACACTTTCCAAAAATCAGAAGTTTAATTTTCGATTTAGAAGATTTGAATTTATTGAGGCAAAGATGGGAAAATTTTTTGACAATTTGTTTGATTTACAATATTTTACAATATTTTGCATCTGTGTCATAAGTGCGGATATAGAACAATTCGACAAAAATTCCATTTTTAATAAATTTTAGGTAACTTTTATTTTCCATCAGATATACTATTACTAATTAACCTAGTCCAAAATATAAATATTTTCTTTAGTAAGTTCCTAGCACTTGTGACGAAAACATTAAAATGTGATTATCTCAAAATGGAAAAACGGCGTATGGAACACTTAAGCATGACAAGGACGATATGATGCCGTTTTCGATGCCTAACGCCAAGTTTTGAGGTGACCCTCACTTTCTCAATGCCTGACAAGGGATTCACATTCAAACAAATTAGACAATGTGATATTTTATTAGCGTATAAGTCATCCAGCTCTTGAAGATATTGTAATTGAATTATGCTATAACTTAATCCCGTGTAGACGTTGTTTTATTCCCCGATACGATTTGTACAAAATAAAACGGGAGTTAGTTTTGGATTACGATTCTATAATGCTTTATTTACGTTATTCTCTTAATACTATATTTCTCTACTAAGCACAAGGCTTATTTCTAGTAACTAGTAAGCACACAGCTTTACTCTATTCAGGTTACTTCTTTACTTTTTAAGATTACACTGACGATTTTAGTTCGCGAATAGATTCACAACTGAACTGCCCAGCCGTTTGTTTCCCGTATTTATACGTGCCCGCTGATACATAGACTGTTGTAGTCTCCTTAAAGAAGAATGCTCCACAATGATCACTCGACATATGCATACGCACATGCTCGTATACAAACAGACGAATTAATGTAAACAAGTAAAAAAGGGTTAAGTTCGGCCGGGCCGAACTTTTCATACCCTCCACCATAAAATATTCTGAACTAAAATGGAATAATTAGTTTTCATTCCTGTCCCCAACTTTAAGTGAGTACGTGAAAATGTCAGATAATGTAAAGGGTGTTTTTTAAGCCCGATAGAACTTGAAATTGTAAAAAATAACACAAAAAATTAAATTGTAATCAAAATTTTTTTTTATTTGAAAGATCAATACGTGGCATTAACATTTGAAAATGATTTCGGGCATATGGGCACCGCGGCTGTTCTTGACGAAGTGCATTCTGGACGTCCAATTTTTTGCCACTTTTTCGAGGACTGCTGGCCGTATGTCACGAATAACACGAACAATGCTGGCCTCCAAGGCATCAATTGTTGCTGGTTTATCAGCATAAACCAGTGACTTCACGTAGCCCCACAGGAAATAATCGAGAGGTGTCAAATCGCACGACCTTGGAGGCCAATTGACAGGTCCACTTCTCGAAATTAACTTATCGCCAAATTTTGATTTCAATAAGTCGATGGTTGCGTTCGCCGTATGGCACGTAGCGCCATCCTTTTGAAACCACATCACCTCCGGATCAATGTCATCCATATTTTCAAACAAAAAATCATTGATCATGGTGCGGTAACGATCTTCATTGACCGTAGCGCGAGCTCTGGCCTCATTTTTGAAGAAATAAGGTCCGATGATGCCACCAGCGTGAAAACCGCACCATACGGTGCATTTTTCTGGATGTAATGGAGTCTGTAGGGTCTCTTGTGGATTGGTCTCACTCCATATGCGGCAATTTTGCTTATTAACAAACCCGTTAAGCCAAAAATGCGCCTCATCGCTGAACGCCATACAAATGACGAAGTCATCTATAAGTTGCGCGAATCGACGACTGATTTTCAAAGTAAATTTGGATAATTTCGTAGCGTTGTTCAAGCGTGAGTCTATTCATGATGATTTGTCAGAGTATACTGAAACAAATAAAAAAAAAAGTTTCATCAACATTTAATTTTTTGTGTTACTTTTTACAATTTAAAGTTCTATCTAGCTTAAAAAACACCCTTTACATAAAATGTTTCTTTCGGTAGGCCCTTTTTTATGGTGCTTATATCTAACTATGTATGTTGACAATTTTTGGTGGGCTAGAAATTGTGAGGTACCCAGAATCCTCAAAATACCGAAAATCGGTAGATAACGTGGGAACTTCAAATGTCATTAACAGCTAGTTCGGAGGTATGTGGGCTATACGAAATTATGAACTTAAATGGACAATTTTTGTTGACTTTTAAATTTCAAATTACAGAAAGTTCGTCCAAAAAATTAAGCAAAGGTACAGAAAATCGGGAGGTTTGTTTTGGGGCTATACCAAAACATGCACTTACGTTCGGTTAAACATTTTAAGTAAAATCCTCAAAGTACCGAAAATCAGGAAGTATCGTTATATTGGGGCTATGTTGATGTGTGGTGACCACTACAACCTTAAAATGTCAAATTACAGTTAGTTCGGTTAAAAATTCTAGCTAAAATTGCCAATTACTGAAAATTGGGAGGTACCGTTATATGGGAGCTATATCCGAACATGGACCTATGTTGATTTTTTTGGAGAGATGTTGTGACCACTAAGAACTTCAAATGTCAAATTACTGCTAGTTCGGTTTAATATTGTAGTTAAAATCATCAAATTACTGAAAATCGGGAGGTACTTTTATATGGGAGCTTTATCAATACATCGACCTTTCTTGACAATTTTTGGTGGAGAGGTGTGGTGACCACTAAGAATTTCAAATGTCAAATGTTCAAATTACAGATAATTCGGTTAAAACTTGTAGGTAAAATTCTCAAAATACCGAAAATCCGTTATATGGGGATACCGAAATCCGTTATACCGTGGTACCGTTATATGGGGCTATACCAAAACATGGACCTACGTTCATAATTACTTCGAATATAAGTTTTTTGGTCACTAAGAACCCTAAATATTAAATTATAGCTAACTCGGTCTAGAAATGTGAATTTAAACATCAAAATACCTGAAATCGGGCGGTAACGTTATATGGGGGCTATTCCAAAACATGGACCTATGTCCACTAGTTATATAAGTTTATTACACTTAAGAACCCTAAATGTCTATTTGTAGCTAAATCGGTCTGAAAATGTAGCTAAAACGTCAAAATACCGTAAATCGGGGGTACCGTTATATGGGGGCTATACCAAAACGTGGACCTATATCCACAACTTTTGTTGTATAAGTTTATTGACACTTAGGAACCCTAAATGTCAAATTATAGCTAAATCGGTCTGAAAATGTAGCTAAAAACGGCAAAATACCGTAAATCGGGGGGTACCGTTATATGGGGGCTATACCAAACCGTGGACCTATGTCCACAACTTTTGTTATATAAGTTTATTGACACTTAAGAACCCTAAATGTCAAATTATAGCTAAATCGGTCTGAAAATGTAGCTAAAAACGGCAAAATACCGTAAATCGGGGGGTACCGTTATATGGGGGCTATACCAAAACGTGGACCTATGTCCACGACTTTTGTTATATAAGTTTATTGGCACTTAGGAACCCTAAATGTCAAATTGTAGCTAAATCGGTCTGAAAATGTAGCTAAAAACGGCAAAATAACGTAAATCGGGGGGTACCGTTATATGGGGGCTATACCAAAACGTGGACTTATGTCCACAACTTTTGTTATATAAGTTTATTGACAGTTAAAAACCCTTAATGTCAAATTATAGCTAAATCGGTCTGAAAATGTAGCTAAAAACGTCAAAATACCGTAAATCGGGGGTACCGTTATATGGGTGCTATACCAAAACGTGGACCTATGTCCACAAGTTTTCTTATATAAGTTTATTGGCACTTAAGAACCCTAAATGTCAAATTATAGCTACATCGGTCTGAAAATGTAGCTAAAAACGTCAAAATACCGTAAATCGGGGGTACCGTTATATGGGGGCTATACCAAAATGTGGGCCTGTGTCCACAACTTTTGTTATATAAGTTTATTGACACTTAAGAACCCTAGATGTCAAATTATAGCTAAATCGGTCTGAAAATGTAGCTAAAAACGTCAAAATACCGTAAATCGGGGGTACCGTTATATGGGGGCTATACCAAAATGTGGACCTATGTCCACAACTTTTGTTATATAAGTTTATTGACACTTAAGAACCCTAAATGTCAAATTATAGGTAAATCGGTCTGAAAATGTAGCTAAAAACGTCAAAATACCGTAAATCGGGGGGTACCGTTATATGGGGGCTATACCAAAACGTGGACCGATATAGCCCATCATCGAACTTGACCTGCCTGCAAACAAAAGACGCATTTTCCAAAAATTTCAGCGTCCTATCTCTATTTTTGTGGATGCTAGAGTGATTACCACAGACGGACGGACGGACGGACGTGCACAGATCGACTCAGAATTTTACCCTGATCAAGAATATATATACTTTATAGGGTCGCAAATGAGTATTTCAATGCGTTACAAAGGGAAAAACAAACTTAATATACCCTCCATACTATGGTGGAGGGTATAACAACTAATGGGGCAGATGTAGTTAATAAGTGAGAGGAGCAGAGGCTACAATAAATGGCGTCACAATGCAGAAGCATAAATGAATAGTAACAAGTAAAAAAGCGTTAAGTTCGGCCGGGCCGAACTTTTCATACCCTCCACCATAAAATATTCTGAACAAAAATGGAATAATTAGTTTTCATTCCTGTCCCCAACTTTAAGTGGGTACGTTAAAATGTCAGATAATGTACATAAAATGCTTCATTCGGGAGGCCCTTTTTATGGTGCCTATATCTAGGGGTTATAATAAAACATGTACCTATGTTGACAGTTTTTGATGGGAGCCTTTAATGTCAAATAACTCCTAATTCGGTTAAAAATTGTAGTTAGAATCCTCAAAATACCGAAAATCGGTACATAACGTGGGAACTTCATTATCATTAACAGCAAGTTCGGAGGTACATATGTATGTGGGCTATAAGAAAATATGAACTTAAATGAAAAATTTTTGTTGCAGAATTTTTGTTGGCTTTTAAATTTCAAATTACAGAAAGTTCGTCCAAGAAATAAAGCTAAGGTACGGAAAATCGGGAGGTTTGTTTTGGAGCTATATCAAAACATGGACCTACGTGGTTAAACATTTGAAGTAAAATCCTCAAAGTACCGAAAATCGGGAAGTATCATTATTTATATTGGTGCTATGTTGAAAATTGTTGATGCAGATGTGTGTTAACCACTACAACCTACAAATGTCAAATTACAGTTAGTTCGGTTAAAAATTGTAGCTAAAATTGCCAATTACTAAAAATTGGGAGGTACCGTTATATGGGAGCTATATCCGAACATGGACCTATAATGACAATTTTTATGGAGATGTGTTGTGAACACTAAGAACTTCAAATGTCAAATTACTGCTATTTCGGTTGGATATTGTAGCTAAAATCATAAAATTACTGAAAATCGGGAGGTACTTTTATATGGGAGCTTTATCAATACATCGACCTTTCTTGACAATATTTGGTGGAGAGGTGTGGTGACCAATGTCAAATGTTGAAATTACAGATAATTCGGTTAAAACTTGTAGTTAAAATTCTCAAAATACCGAAAATCCGTTATACCGAGGTACCGTTATATGGGGCTATACCAAAACATGGACCTACGTTCATAATTATTTCGAATATAAGTTTTTTGGTCACTAAGAACCCTAAATATCAAATTATAGCTAATTCGGTCTAGAAATGTGAATTTAAACGTCAAATACCTGAAATCGGGCTGTAACGTTATATGGGGGCTATTCCAAAACATGGACCTATGTCCACTAGTTATATAAGTTTATTGACATTTAAGAACCCTAAATGTCAATTTATAGCTAAATCGGTCTGAAAATGTAACTAAAAACGCCAAAATGCCATAAATCGGGGGTACCGTTATATGGGGGCTATACCAAAACGTGGACCTATGTCAACAACTTTTGTTATATAAGTTTATTTACACTTAAGAACCTTAAATGTCAAATTATAGCTTAATCGACCTGAACATGTAGCTAAAAACGTCAAAATCCGTAAATCGGGGGACACCGTTATATGGAGGCTATACCAAAACGTGGACCTATGTCCACAAATTTTGTTATATAAGTTTATTGACATTTAAGAACCCTTACTGTGAAATTATAGTTACATCGGTCTGAAAATGTAGCTAAACACGTCAAAATACCGAAAATCGGGGGGTACCGTTATATGGGGGCTATACCCAAACGTGGACCTATGTCCACAACTTTTGTTATATAAGTTTATTGACACTTAAGAACCCTAAATGTCAAATTATAGCTACATCGGTGTGAAAATGTAGCTAAAAACGTCAAAATACCGTAAATCGGGGGGTACCGATATATGGGGGCTATACCAAAACGTGGACCTATGTCCACAACTTTTGTTATTTGTTATATAAGTTTACTGACACTTAGGAACCCTAAATGTCAAATTATAGCTAAATCGGTCTGAAAATATAGCTAAAAACGGCAAAATACCGTAAATCGGGGGGTACCGTTATATGGGGGCTATACCAAAACGTGGACCTATGTCCACAACTTTTGTTATATAAGTTTATTGACACTTAAGAACCCTAAATGTCAAATTATAGCTACATCGGTCTGAAAATGTAGCTAAAAACGTCAAAATACCGTAAATCGGGGGGTACCGTTATATGGGGGCTATACCAAAACGTGGACCTATGTCCACAACTTTTGTTATATAAGTTTACTGACACGTAAGAACCCTAAATGTCAAATTATAGCTAAATCGGTCTGAAAATATAGCTAAAAACGGCAAAATACCGTAAATCGGGGGGTACCGTTATATGGGGGCTATACCAAAACGTGGACCGATATAGCCCATCATCGGAACTTGACCTGCCTGCAAACAAAAGACGCATTTTCCTAGAGTGATTACCACAGACGGACGGACGGACGGACGAACGGACGGACGGACGTGCACAGATCGACTCAGAATTTCACCCTGATCAAGAATATATATACTTTATAGGGTCGCAAATGAGTATTTCAATGCGTTACAAACGGAAAAACAAACTTAATATACCCTCCATACTATGGTGGAGGGTATAAAAACAGGACTGACATAATGTGATTTTGGAGCCATCTGGGTAAAGATGACTACTTGGCGATGAACTCGTCTCCTTGCTCTGCTATGTCGTTCACAACTTCAAGTTGTTTACCATCCTTCACCCTTCCTCGTAATTGATGTTCTGTGGTCAAGTTGCAGGATCTTTTTCAAGAAATTCGGAGTTAATGCTTAATCTCTTGAACATCAAGTAAGTATCCCCTGTAGTTACGTCTGGTAGACTTTTTCTGGGAATTTCGGCAGTTGTTCTTTTGTTAGTTTGTTTTGTTTCATCTTCTTCGGCATGCTTTGTTAAGATTTTTGTCGCATTTGGCTCTTTACGGTGGTTTGAACTATCAGATCAAACAATGCAAGGCAAATAAGTTCAGGACTAAGATACCACAGATGATTTATCATTTTGTTATTTCCTTTATCTGATATTTGTTTCGTATTTCAATAAATCTTCAATGCGGTTTAGGTCTTATTTTGGACCTACAAATATTTCTGAATTTCGTTTTCACTATTTTTTGTATTAAACTCAATCTATTGTCTCTAATCCTTTTCAACCTATTGATTATGTTTACCCAATCGATCCTATATTATATCTGTAGATAGATCTTTAGAAGAAACGGTAAGTTACAATATTACAAAATAAAAGATTTAATAAATAAAAAGCAGCAAAATTTGTCTCTGCTTTTTTGGTGGTGTGTGGTGGTTGTTAGTCAATAAAAACAAAAAAAAAATAATCTCTCAGAAAAACCAGTATTTTTTGCTTTATGAAAGGCGTTGTTATGTTTGGGACTGCTTGCAAACAAATATATGTTTGCTGCAAAATATCTTTGGGACGTATGTATGTTAGAGAGGCTATTTTTTTCTGTGTGTATATAAACATTATCTTGTTCATTATACGTTTTGTGAAATCAATAACCACACTCCCATTTATAACACTCAGTTGTTGTCGTTTGATACAAAATAAATAAACAAAATAAAAAACGTTCTGGGCGCGTTAAACCAGGCTCGAAAGATGAAAACACAAAGTGCTTCTACGACCTCTTGTTCTTGGGAACTCAGCTTTGATCGCAGACTATTCCTATAGAAATCGCGTGAATATGTTTGGTTCATGTCCGGATGTGTTGCCAAACTTGCAGTCAGAAATCCCTCTCAACAATACTTCTAATAAGTCTGTACGCAGGTACAGAAGCTCTCGACCTAACATCTGCTCAAGCTGGTAAGACCCCATTATTCTAGGCATTCGCACACTGCTAAGTCTTGTTTCTCCCCTGAGCTACTGTCAGTTTCAGGAACGCCCAGGAGTTGTTCTTTACTCCCATACCAGATGATACCAGAACAGCAACCTGTTCTTTCTGCTCTGTTTTGGAATACCTGGTAATAGTTTTCCATGCCAGTGCACGCAAATAGCCATGTTTTGGGGTATCTTAACCCTTCCTTGAAGTTGTTGCGAGTATTTTTCACTGTTTATTCTCCGGAATAAATGGATAAAGCTTCTAAAGATCTTATATTTGTTGGGGTCCTCTCTGAGAGCTTTTACTATAGATAAAATGATACGACTAACGTTCCTATAGGACAATTTACAATTTCATGGTTAGGAGTTCTTGTTAAAGCCGCGCTTGATTGTTTTCGGAAAGATGGTTCTTCAGATTCTACGAAGTGTTTAGCATCAAAAGAAGACTTAGACCTAATTGAAAATCTATTGAAATACGAAAACATAGACAAACAATTATCAAAAAAGGAAATAACAAAATGATAAATCACCTGAACTTGTTCGCTTGGCATTGTTTGATCCGACAGTGCAAAACACCGTAAAGAGTCAAATGGCGACAAAAATCTGAACAAATATTGAAATATTCGACCCAAACTTACAAAAGAACAACTATTCGAAATTCCTAAAAAGGTCACATTTACTCCGAGTCGAGCTCACCACGGATTACAACCAATTAATTACAAAGGACGAACAACTAAAACAATGCGTTCTCCAAGTAGTCGGCTGTACCCAGATATATCAATCATTTTACGCCCTAAGGCGTACGTAGTCACGTTAATCGGGACACTGGCTTTTTATCTCGAATTCAGTAATAATTACGCATTTTGTTTTTGAACATAAAATGAACAGAATGGTCTTTAATTTAATGCATAATACGGGCAAATAGTTTTAACCGTTCCACAGATATGGGTCGCCGAGAGAGACGAGATTTTCGTAACTTCGAGGCCCCAGTAGCACGTGTCAACTTATTCAAATTGTGCTCAATTGGCAATCTTAATCTTAAATCTATCTAAAATCTAATCTAAGTAAACTGTTTAGGCGGCACCCCCCGCCTAAAAAAATCCGACATCGATTTCTTCCCTTTGAGATAAAACCAGCCTAAAGCTACAAATTAAGACAAAGAAAATATTGAATTTACATAAAATGATTGATATTTTATCAAATTTTTATATTTTTAGATAGTTTAACAATAAAAACTGTCGTAATAGTCCGGTCAAAATAGACATTGACCCACAAAGCTGTGAATTTTGGTGGAGAGCTAGGGTTTGCCATTAGAAGCAACGTCCTAAAAGTCCCAATCGATCCCATGTGTGCAAAAAAAATTATTCGGGGTCAACGATCAAAATTTAAAGGTTTTTAGGTTTTCGGATTTATTTTTTGAAAACGGTTGATCTAATCAAAAAGTGACTAAAGTAAATATTGTAGACAGAAAAAGTATCTACAAGTTTGACCCTTACAAAAGGAACCATTCTTGAGATATAGCTGTTCTAAAAAACACATGATTTTTATGCACTTATAAGGGAAATATGCACATATTCAGACGAACCGGCTAAAATAAGCGAAGTAATCGGGTCTGTCCCCCAAAAATATATATATTTTCTTGAAGAGCGAAATTATAGCTATCTTCTAAAAAAAATTCCAACAAAATCGGAGTGTGTTTATTAGAGTTATTCAATGTTAGAGTCATTTTATGCAAAAATAGCCCATTTAACCCACATGTATAATCGAAACCCCAACGGGAACGACCCCAACGAAAACTCTCCGATTTTTTTCAAGTTTTGTCCGAAGGTAGGGTTTGTTGCACTGATTACGGAAATGTATAATTTTCAACGGTTGCGGATCCGGTTCGCCGGTTATTGGACCCGAAAGGCCAAATTTAGACTTTGTAGACAAAGCTTTGTGGGAATTTTTGCTATTTCCCCCTTATACGCATGTCTATTTTGACCGGACTATAAGAGGTATCAATAACATAATAATCTGCTAAAAAACGACGTTAAATGGCCAATAGTCTTAATTTAGGACACTTTAAAGTTTTTTTTTTTTTTTGATGATTTTTATACCCTCCACCATAGTATGGAGGGTATATTAAGTTTGTTTTTCCGTTTGTAACGCATTGAAATACTCATTTGCGACCCTATAAAGTATATATATTCTTGATCAGGGTAAAATTCTAAGTCGATCTGAGCACGTCCGTCCGTCCGTCTGTGGTAATCACACTAGCATCCACAAAAATGGAGATAGAACGCTGACATTTTGGGAAAATGCGTCTTTTGTTTGCAGGCAGGTCAAGTTCGATGATGGGCTATATCGGTCCACGTTTTGGTATAGCCCCCATATAACGGTACCCCCGATTTACGGCATTTTGACGTTTTTATCTACATTTTCAGACCGATTTAGCTATCAATTGACATTTAGGGTTCTTAAATGTCAATAAACTTATATAACTAGTGGATAGGTCCATGTTTTGGAATAGCCCCCATATAACGTTACCGCCCGATTTCAGGTATTTTGAGAATTTTACCAACATGTTTTAACCGAATTATCTGTAATTTGAACATTTGACATTTGAAATTCTTAGTGGTTACCACACCTCTCCACCAAAAATTGTCAAGAAAGCCCCCATATAACGGTACCTCCCGATTTTCAGTAATTTGATGATTTTAGCTACAATATTAAACCGAACTAGCAGTAATTTGACATTTGAAGTTCTTAGTGGTTACAACACCTCTCCATCAAAAATTGTCAACATAGGTCCATGTTCGGATATAGCTCCCATGTAACAGTACCTCCCAATTTTCAGTAATTTGGCAATTTTAGCTACAATTTTTAACAGAACTAACTGTAATTTGATATTTGAAGGTTGTAGTGGTCACCACACATCTGCATCAACAATTTTCAACATAGCCCCAATATAACGATACTTCCCGATTTTCGGTACTTTGAGGATTTTTCTTAAAATGTTTAACCGAACGTAGGTCCATGTTTTTGTATAGCCCAAAAACAAACCTCCCGATTTTCCGTACCTTAGCTTTATTTTTTGGACGAACTTTCTGTAATTTGAAATTTAAAAGTCAGCAAAAATTCTGCAACAAAAATTGTTCATTTAAGTTCATATTTTCGTATAGCCCAGATACCTCCGAATTAGCTGTTAATGACATTTGAAGTTCCCACGTTATGTACCGATTTTCGATATTTTGAGGATTCTAGCTAAATTTTTTAACCGAATTTGGAGTTATTTGACATTAAAGGCTCCCATCAAAAACTGTCAACATAGGCCAATGTTTTATTATAACCCCTATATAACAGTACCTCCCAATTTCTAGCCCACCAAAAGTTGTCAACAGCAATGAAGCATTTTATGTACATTATCTGACATTTTAACGTACTCACTTAAAGTTGGGGACAGGAATGAATATTTTATGGTGGAGGGTATGAAAAGTTCGGCCCGGCCGAACTTAATGCTTTTTTACTTGTTTCCAATTTTAATTGTAAATTTTACGACTTTTATGACGATTTTCGCCCAAAAACTGTTTGTATATTTTGCATATTCTGCATATTTTTAGGCAAATTTTGCATATTTTTTGCATATTTTTGCATATTTTTTCATGTTTTTGATATGACCCCAAATATCTAAAAATTTACCCTTAAAACGCCTAGATCCAAAATTTGAGTCCAAACGGATAAGAAATAAAAAACATGCAATAATGCGATGTCTACTGATCAATAATATATACACTTTACAGGTTATCCGATGAATATTCCGATGGCTACAAACGGAATGACCAATTCAACTATACCCTCCATATTATGGTGGAGGGTATAAAAAATGATTATCAAGGATACCTTAAGCGTACCCTTAAATATCCACGTAGTGGTCGATAAAGTTCCATTGTGTGTCCTAACATATTGATGTAAGGTACACATTTTTGCAAACCACGTATTGCTGTATCTTAATAAAAAACCCATTTAACAAATTACAAATACTTTGATTTATAAAAGAAATTAATTTCAATAAAAGGGTTAACGCTTTTCTTTGAAAACCATAATGAAAAATGTCCCTTGTTTATAATTCAATATAGTTGATTACCCAAACACAAAGGTGTATTTTGTTCAATAGACACTCATTGATGCGAATAACTAAGGCGCCCTTTCCATTGGACTTAATGTTTCTCACCATGTACCTAATATACATCTTTAGGTACATACATCAAAAAGATTTTTTGTTCAAATAAAAGTAAACATTTATGTATGCGGAAATTATAAAATTATTTAAATGGGTGACCCCCACTTGTAAATTTCAGAAAATCGAAAAATTTATTGTTGTCTTATTTTAAATTACAAGTAGCATTTCATGTTAATCGGAACAATATTGCAAAGACATAAATACAACAAGATAGAACATTTTTTGCTATCATTCTTCGGTGAATGGCTTTTAAATTTAACATAGTGTAATTTTACGATATGGTTAAACAACATTATTTCGTTTTATGCGTTTTGTAGGTATTTAACCGAATTTTACGATCCAATTGATATGGAATTCTTTTGGAATAGATCCTTGAATTCATAAATTTCTTTTCTGATACTATTACATGAAATATTTCTCCTAGATTGCGATTTAAATTACCTGCAACTTGCATTGTTTCTGTTAAGGGTAATGTTTCTATACATTGTTTTATAAAAATTGTTTGTTGCATGCATTATATCTTGTCTTTACAGTTGTATGTCTTTGAATATTACTTGAGATAAGAGCTTTGTTTTGTATACAACATAGAAATTAAAAACGTGTTTTTCTAGAAAACTAATGTACCGATGGCCGTATAATTTTGTGAGGCTATCAAGCACATCAAAGTCTAGTCCTTCGTCGATCAATTTTATTTATTTTTTTTCCCCGTTTTATGACCAGAAAACGTCACTTTTTTAAGCAAAAAATTGACATTTCAGTAAAAACTAATATTTTTAAACAAATCGATCGATGAAAAACTAGATATTTATGTTGTAAATAAGCCCACAAAAATATGTGACGATGTTGGCACCGCAAAACGCTTTTACAAAATAAAGGGTTTCCTGGACGGCCATTTGCCACAAAACCGGCGCCATTTTTGCAAAATTGTTTAGTACTTACTCGGAGCTGGAAACAATAAATTACATCAAGAAATTTTCAATGTACCTAAATTCGAAATATCGAAATATTAGAGCTACCTACAGGCCAGACAACACCACATTTTCAAGGATGACAAAAATACCACTCTGCGTAGTGTTCGATCGGCTATAAAATACGGTCCCATATCATTGAGGTAATATGAATCGCATTGCTGTCATTTTATTATTTTTAGACAATCGTGGATTTTACAAAAATATTTTTATTTGTATTATTTTTCATTTACACCACAGTAAATATGGATAAAACATGGAATATTTCCATAGTTTCCTTTCAGTAATGAAAGTACTTACCTATGGCTTATTTCTCGGAGGAGTAAACAATGGATTTATTGGCCGGTAAAAATTACTGCACGCAGAAAAATATATGTTAGAAATATGTTTGGATCCAAACTGGTTGCAAAAAAATATATGTTTGGATCCAAACAAAATTTGTTTGTGTCCAAACAAATATATGTTTGCAACATTTTGTATCATATCTCATTTTTTGTTTTTTTTGTTTGGGTACCAACATATTTTTTATGTTAGAACATATTTTTTATATTTTTTATGGGTGGAGAGAGAATTTTTGTCAAAGAGAGTAACCACAGGGCTCTCGGGAGTGTGCAAAACAGAATTTAAGAGAATATAAGAGAATTTAAGATTTGTCGTTTTTCGTGTTTTTTCTAAATTGTTTTTTAATTGTGAAAAAACAATATTAATCCAAAATCGCGGATGAAAATATTTATTAAATAATAATTACAAAAAATACTTAAACGTCTAAGTTTTGTTGAATTAATAAAAGTAAGAGTATTTTACAGCAGCCACCAGTGGATGGCCGTGCACACGGCTGGTGTAATAGGAGACGCAGAAGCTTTGTTGTTGTTTACCAACTTAGCAAGCGAAGAGGAAAAGAAAAAAATGTCATTAATTATGTTGTTATTTTTTCTTCGGTTTTCTAAATACAACCGTTGAGTAAAGACCGTAAAGTGAGTGAATAAATCAGTGTTTTGTCTTTTCTTAAAGAAATGGTGCTTTGTCCATTACATTTTTTCATATACATACATACATACATACATCTCGTACATGCATATGTATATTTGAAATATGGATATACCTATTTATTACAATATATAATCATTTGATTCCAGATTTCCAACTGATGATTTCAACTTTGAGGAAAATGTGTTTTATTTCACAACTAAGGAGAAGCGTACAACGATGTTTCTATATATTTACTTATTTTTAAAATTGCGATTTTTTATAAATTGTTTCATTCCGTTTTTCTTTTATTCAAGTCTGTTATGTATTTCTTTGGAATTTTTTATGTACCTTTGTGTCTGTTGTTGCTTATTTCTATGCGTTTCAATAAACCACCACCATTTATAAATTTGAGTATTAGGGTTATAATTTTTTTTGCAATTTTTGCAAATATCAAAAACATCACCGCATAGTCGTGTAGAGCTTGAAAAACTTTTATGAAATACGGCGTCATTTTTTCTCTATAGCGAAAAAAGTTTCCGCACCAAATGCATTAAAGTTCAGTAATGCATAATTTAATTTTATTTCTTATTATGACATACACGCTTTTCGTAATAACTTATTAGTAGTTTTAATCTAATTTTAAATCAATATCAAACCATTCTGGACCAATTTGTTGTCAAATCGCGACATTTCAGAGCATATAATGCACCTTTGACAATATTGAATTTTTTTTCTTTATAAACTCACGAATTTTATGTTTAAATTTATTGTACCTAACGGACAAGAGAATATGTGGTAATTTGCAACGAATTCGCGAAAGTTACAGACTGTTTTTAATGACTTTGCCTGTGAGAATCGTATTTGTTTTCTATAAATATTTATTCAAAAAAAGCAAATTTGAATTTTTAAATAAACAAAATATCAAAAGAGCTTTAGTAATCGCAGTCGGTGCGGAAACTTGTTTCACCGAATCGACTTAAAAAACGCGTTTTCGTTACACTGTGCAACATTTCCAAGGTAATTCCGTGCAAACAATTTCTAATGCGGTTTATATGAAAGTACAGACGCAATAGACAGAAACGCTCTACGGGTTTTCTTTTGTTAGATCGGGTTCGGATTTTATGGCCCTATCTAAGCATGGCTAAATATTGTCTTTTTAAAGCAAATCGGGGCTACATCTTTCAAACCAATCGAATCATTCCATGGCGTCCGCAGCAAACTTGTAGATAAGAACAAGAAGAATGTATTTAGAAAATTAATGAACACGAGTAACCTCATTTATTGCCTCAAATTTTATAATATATCTAAAAATTCCGAGATTTATATATATTTCGAAGCGTATCTCCAAAACCGTTAAATTTTTCTTAATGTTATCTTTGGGAAAAATATTCGGTGGAATGTAATACACAACTCTTCTGAACATATCATCGTTGTAAAATTCCTCTATCGCATTGTTTGTAGCATGTTTTTCAACAACAATTTGATAAATATATCAACAATACATTGAAATTTCAAATATGAGTTTGTTCTCCCGTGTAAACGTTGTTTGAAATATGTTTTGTAGAAAGTATGATATGAAATATCGCCTAAACAACATGATTTTACAGTTTCAGAATATTCTGAAAAATTGCTCAGCACATTATTTGGAAAATTTTTGGGAAAGGCTAGTTGGTTCAACTCTCAATTGTTTGGCAGTTACTAACCATAATTCGAAAAAATATGCAAATTTTCCTATATTTTAAAAATTTTGATGCGCTAGGTGCGATTTTTCGTAGTTCGTCTATTTAACACTTAAGTTCTACTACTTTAGGACTACAATATTGCTGAAGAGCGCAAAGCAAAATTCTTATTATTTTTTGAGATAAAGCACGGATCAATAGAAAAAAGGGTCGTTTTGAGCCCGGTATAGATGAGGCCATAAAATCCAAACCCGATCTAAAAATACCAAAATATGTACTTTCAGAAAATGTCCATTAGAAGTTGTTTGCATTTTCAGTGTTGCACAGTGTTACAAGTATTTAAAATATAATTATCAGCACAATTTTCCCCACATGGTACTGGGGTGGTATTTTTTTGGTTATAATGCCAAGTTTACACTTGCGCTCTAAAATCCAATGGATTTAACAAAATCCTGAAATACACCCCGGTGTTTACACTTATGTTTTCGTTGATTTCAAGCATATCGCAATAATCAATGTAGATACATATGCCCAGCTAGTCGAACATGAATTTTCAAAACAAGTTGTTGTTAATTGAATTAGTCATCAAAAATATACGACAATATAGAACTTTACAACTTTATTTCGAAAATTATCGTAAAATTATCTATATATCGCATTAATTGTATATAGTACTAACAAATGAAAAAATAAAAAATGATTCTATCGTTAAGACATCATAATAATAAATTTTGATAGATAAAAGTTGTGTTCAGAACTTGCGAAATATTACTACTCGCAGCAGTTTTTCCGTTTAGTGATAAAAATGCGTTCCCGTACTCCCTAATCTAGCAAGACTTGCACTTCTCTTTAAATAAAAATAGCGCCGAATAATACCCTCTTCTCCTGTTTTCTGCCATAAAATTTTGACCTAGTAGACACTAGCAGCATGTTTATTATCATCTAAATACGATAGCTGATACGTTGATTTTGACATTTCTGCTGGAGTTTTTGCAATTTCCGTCATTTTTCTGTTCCCGTATTTTTAAGAAATTTGTATGGGGAAGCAATTTTTGAAAATTCGCTCTCTTTTTTTAAAATTGCCATTAAAAAGGTACGGGAACACAATGCAAAATAACAGTGGACAAAGTAATTTAAAATTTTTGTACATTGTTTACAAATTTTGATACCACAATTTTTGATGTAGCAATTGACCATCTACCTGGTTTATTGTGATACGTGAAAAGTATTGCAAATGTTGGTACTTTTTTAGGCAAAAACAGGGTGGTATATCATGTGTACTGTGATTTCGACGTTGATTTCGCTGAAATCACGAAATAAGATGATTTAATTTTTGTATGCGAAATCATGGTAAATTTTGCTTGATTCAGCGCGAAATCACTAAACGCCTTCGAAATCACGAAACTAAGCATAACCCTAGTGAGCATATGTTAGAGATAGCCAGTGAGCGCGTACTAAAAGCAAGTGAGCATACATGCATTTCAATGTGTTTTACAATGTAAAATTTACATTGAAATTTTCGCTCCCTTGCTCTCAGAAAGCGTCCACTGGTTCTTGTTTTTGTTTTTTCGCTTTTGGGTTTGTATTTGTTTGCAAAACAAAAAACAAAGGTTTTTTTTTTTTTTTTGAAACGCCTACCCTCTACTTTTTTTTCATTTGATCCAAAAACATTATATATGAAATTTTATGGCGATCGGTTAATGTTAACCTGTGCCACCAACGGGCGGGATCTTTGTTTCTATAGTAATTTGTATGGGGACAAAGGTGCATTTTCACCAAATTCTCTAAAATCCGCAGTTATGGTCTAATGGATGAACAGTTTTTCGATCAGTAAAATTTTGCAACGCTGTCAGCTTGTTTTGAAGAACATTACACTCTACAACAGAAAGTAAGCAATTGGGGTAATATTCCATACTTACAAACAATCAAATGAGATTGAAACGTCGACCAAAATAAAACAAACAAGAAACAGCGGATGGCACGCGCCGGGGATTTAACAAATTCCAACAACAATTACTCACAGGCAACCGTGGTTATGTTCTTTTTAACTTACAGAACTCGATGAATTCTTAGTTGATAGGTGCTAATAGTTGTTTGCAAATATTTTTGTTCTGATGTTTTTTGGGAAAGCCGAAAAGTCAGTGTGATTCTCATTTATTTGAGAATGCTAGGCACTTAAAGAATTCGGTTTTTCGCTAAAAAAAAGGCATCATTTCAAAAAGCTGAAAAGCTAATTAATAATTCCCTTCGCCGGGATGAAATCGTGATATTGGTATCGATCAGTAAAATTGTGCAACACTGTCAGTTCGTTTTGAAAAACATTACTCTCTGTAACAGAAAGTAATGATGAAGTTTAAGCCATTGGGGTAATACTCCAGACTTAAAATCAATCATTCTTTACCAATTCATTGTTGTGGCTAAAAAACGAATCCTATTAAAAACTGTGAAAAATAATTTCTTCAAGTATCTAAAATCGGGCGCAGATACGTATCTATGGGAGCTACATCCAAATCTGAAACGAGTTCAATATAATTGGTAAACTTATACCTAGTGTTGGGCAATCTCGTTCGTTGAGCGGATCGATCTTTTTCATTCCGTTCACCAAAAAGATCCGGGTCGTTGACTTCTTTTTCATTCAATAAAGCATTTTAGTCCATCATTTTCTTCTGAATACCGTTCATGGTTCCTCTTCTCTACATTGATTGTTTTGTGTGTCACTTTGTGATGCTTGCGTTAACGCAGCTTGTGTGAGTTTGTTTGTGTGCAAAAAATGGTGGTGGTGATTTTGAATATGTACGAAAGAAGCAAAAGGATCGAGAGAAGCTAAACTAACGGGATGAACGATATGATCTACTGAACGATATCAACTAACTGAATTATTGATTGTTTTGTGTGTGCAAATTTGTGATGCTTGCGCCAACGCAGCTTGTGTAAGTAGATTTTGTGTGTAAATCTAATTATGGTGGTTCTGCTGCTAATTTTGTAAGCAGCAATGTCTTGGCCATCAGGGATCTAAATGAACGACATAAACGAATGTGCTGGATACGGATTCTTTCTTTCTTTTCACGGAATCGTTTCTTGGATCCGGGTCGTTCATGAACGACACAACTCTACTTATATCTAGACCAAATTCCGTCACAACTTCCAAATTTCATTAAAATTAGACATACAAAGCGTGCATGGTACACCAAATATCTAAAAACGGACTAAAATATATATGTGGGGGCTATCTCCAAATCTGAACCTATTTCATTATAAGTTGACAAACTTTTTTCTATGCCAAACTTAGTCGCACATTTCAAATTTCAGCAAAGTTTTCGATACGTAGCGTGATTGGTGCAAAAAAAAAAAAAAAATACGGTGATTTACATTCGTTAAGCACACGCCAACTTTTGTGTTTATACGCGAATTAAAGTACATAAATTTAGGCTTTTCTTAATTAAAACAGTGTTCATAACAATCAATCGTGGAAAATTCTGTAAGAAATCCTTAAAAATGATAAGATATTCGTTAAGCGCACCATACTTAAAAGTGGTAAATATGGAATTAATATCAAGATTAATCTATCATTTATAGTAAATTGATTCTGAATAGGGCCTATGCATTTCTTAATGAAGAAAAACCGCGAAACATAATTGTTGTTATTATTATTATTATTTCCTTTTATTAGTCAATGGAATTCAATATATCCTTACAGACTAAGATACAATATATTTAAGTAACAAATGTTTAAACTTAAACAAAAAATTAAAAGCTTAAAAACATATTATATAAAATTGATTTAAAAATGTCTTTTGATGTACTAAAATCAATATATGATTGCGATTCCCTTTGTAGATTTTCATTTAAAGCATTTAAATTTAAAAATGTACGAGTTAATGGCCCATTTAGGGCATAATTAGTGCGGTGAAAAGGAACGTTGAATAAATTTATAATGCGTAAGCTTCTTGGAGGTACAAAGATTGGAACTAAGGATAACAAATCTGGAGAATCAATGTTGTTATTGAGCAAATCAAACACAAAGCATGCAGATTGAATTTTTCTCCGACATTCTAATTTCTGTAGACCAAGTAACAAAAATCTTGATTTATATGTTGGCATCTCAGTGGGGAACATTTTTTTAAGAGCGAACTTTGTGAAATTTTTTTGAATTTTTTCAATACGATCTATATACTACATTGGGGATCCCATACAATTGAAGCGTATTCAATTTTAGATCTTACAAAAGCAGTATACACTGTTTTAACAGTATTTGGGTCAGAAAAATCGGCACAATTTCTCTTAATAAATGCTAAGACCTTATATGCCTCAGGAATAATATGATCTATGTGAGGAATAAACGACAACGATGTGTCAAAGATAATGCCTAAATCACGAATTGTACTTGTTTTTGCAAGAATAGTGCTGCCTATTCTGAAGGAAGACACAATGGGATTAAGGGATCTATAATAGGAAACATGAAAGCATTTGAAATTATTTAGAGAAAGTCTATTTGCATCACACCACAGTACTAATTTATTAAGATCTTGCTGCAAAGTGGCAGTATCATGCAGAGAATCCACACTGGCGAAAATTTTCAAGTCATCTGCATGAAGAAGATAGTTCGAATTTGAAAAGCATGAAGAGATGTCATTAATAAACAAGTTAAAAAGAAGTGGCCCAAGGATGCTACCCTGAGGCACACCGGATGTTTGAGAATATGGAGTGGATAGGTAAGCATCAACAATAACATTGCAAACTCTGTCAGTTAAATATGATGATATCCATCGAAGAAATACGGAATTAAAACCAAGGCTTTGTATCTTTGCTATAAAAATACTATGCGAGACCTTGTCAAAAGCTTTACTCAAGTCAATATAAATAGCTTCCACTTGAGAGCCCTGTTCCAAAGCAGATAAGCAGTAATTAGTAAATAATGACAAATTTGTTGTGGTAGATCTTCCTGAGTAGAAACCGTGTTGATTTGAAGAGATAATAGGACTGCAAAGAAAAAACAGTTTTTTGAATATAACATGCTCGAAAACTTTAGAAACACATGATAATTTTGAAATCGGCCTGTAACATGTAACATCGTCTTTCCTACCGTCTTTAAATACGGGAGTTATTGATGTTACCTTCCACTTGTCAATAAAACAACCTTCATTTAGTGATCGGCGAAAAATAAAAGTTAAAGCAGAAATGATACTTGAAGAACACTTTTTTAGAAAATAAGCACATATTCCATCGGAATCGCTTTTGAAACTGTTTTTGATCTCATGAATAGCTTCCAGAACATCGCTTTCACAAATATCAATGGTTCCAACATTAATAACGGAGTTAGAGTTAGACAAATTGCAAATTGTCGCTGCTTCAAAGTTTGATTTAAAGAAAGCAGCAAACATGTTAACAACATCATGGCCAGATTGAGATGTTACATTTTGGTATTCGACAGTTGAAGGGATTTCCGAACACCTTCTCTTAGACTTAACAAATTGCCAAAAACGTTTAGGATTTTCTGATATTTCATATTCTTTTGAAAGAATGTATTGTTTATAGAGAAATTTGTTTAAGCAATTATATTCTCTCTGATACTGTAAAAATTTGATTTGCTCTAAATGATTACCAGATTTAATGTATCGATTATGGTGTTTATTGCGAAGATTTTTTAACTTTTTTAAACCTTTTGTATACCACGGAAGCTTATACGGGGGCTTTTTCCTTCGTTGAACATAAACCTTAAGAACGTGAGCAACATTTGATAAAAATAGATTAAAGCAATCAGATGCATTAAGCATGTAAAATATGGAATTCCAGTCAATGGTCGCAAATACTGAGTTTAGCACATAAAAGTTACATGTGTTAAAGTTAAAATCAACTGATTCTATTGAATTATTTGTAAGAAATGAATAACAATCTATTTCAATAACTGTGGGAACATGGTGAACATTTGGCGGGGAGACATATATCAGTGATTCAGAAATCGTAAACTTGCAATCACGAGAAATAAAGACTAAATCAAGGTATCGCCTTAGTTTATTTGCAATGTGATTAATCTGTGATAAACCTACAGCTAACAAGGAGTCTACAAAATTTATTTCAAGACTTCTATTTACATTAATGGGCGTTAAAAAACAACTACCGTCAATGTCCAACCAGCATACATTAGATAAATTGAAATCTCCCATTATACATACAAAAGTGTCGCTATTGACAGTACTTTCCAAAGTAACAATGTTAGAGATATCATAAACATTATCATGGCTGCTAGGAGGAATATATGATAAAGTTAATAAACAATTTTGCTTAGGCCCCTTAATATATACAGCAATTTGATCTAACAAACCACTACAATCATCTATATTACATATAGAGGATTTATATTTGGACTTAACAGCGAGAAGAACACCACCTCCACGAGAGCAGCCCGTGAGGCAGGCATTTCTATCCTTTCTATATACATGAAAGAGGTTGAGATCAAAGAATTCACTATCAAAAAAATCAGAATTTAACCATGTTTCCACAATAGCTATAATATCAAAATCACAATGAGATGAGAAATTTAAAATATCATTGGCTTTAGTACGAATACCGGACATGTTATGATAAAAAATTTTTAGACTACACTCTGCGTTTATTAATGGGACAGTTGTACTGCTTCCTTTTTTTTGAAAATTCTTAAAAGGACGTAATTTAATGTCCATTTGCCATAATTTAGCGTTAAAAATAATATTATACAAACTAGGCACTATTCCAAGTTTAAAATTTACTCTTTTTAGAGAATTCAAATCAGCATCCTTTTTTATAAGCTTATAGCTTTATAGCTTTGATGCAATATAATTTATAATTTGATCACTAGTGACAGATGGTTTGAATGATGAGATATGGATCCATTTCTTGGGAGCCACCACCTCTAAATCATTTGCCACATTGCTTTCGCCATAAATGACTCTACCCACTCACTTTCTACGCCTCTGAGCAGTTTCCCAATCAGCAGTCGTTTGATGATTAGGTTCGAAGGTATCGGCAGCATTATTATTAGCGTTTGTATCTAGTGTGCTCATTGACGATACAGATGATGCATACGATAAAACACGTTGCGTGCTCGATCCATTTACTGCATGTTCGAAGGCAGATCCATCAGACAAAACTCGACTTTGAACCGTACCAACAACACTACGGCTACATACAGCATTTTGATTTTGTTTATTTTGCTTTGGTTGGTTGTTTTGAGACTGTTTATTAGTATTCACTGCTTTCTTTATTTCTTGAATTTCAGCACTCAGAGAAGAGTTAATAATGCTCTTCAATTCTCTCACTTCGTTTGTCAAAGAAGAAATATGTGCAATTAAGTTAGAAGAAACTGATAAACAGTCATTGCAATTAAATACAATGTTGGTGTTTTTAACAAAGAAATCACCAAAACTAATATCAATGTTTGCACAAATAAAGTGGAATTTCGATCTGCATATATGGCATGCAATAAATTTTCCGTTTGACGCCTTAAAACATTTCGCGCAAAGATTAGTTGTTGGGGGATCCATTATAAACACGTCTGCACAAATTAAACGTCAGTGTTATGAGATGGTGATGGTGTACGAACACACCTCAACCGCTTATTTTGAATCATTGATTATTAAATAATGTATCTCACTAGTCTAAACAATAGCTGAGGCAATGGTCCATAGTTTTTCTAATGACTTTAATCAAAACTTTAATTTTTATGCGATAATATATTGATTTACTCCGATTATTCCTTGGTTGGGCTTAGAAATGGAGGCTTTATCTCGCTGAAAACTACGTCTTCATACCATTTTTTATTAGGGCGGAAAATCTACAGGTCCTTATACACATTCCGAATACATTTTTGTTTATACAAAACCAATCGTCTACGTATTTTCACAGAAATATCACGCCGCACTGTAGGGCTTTTATTGTGTGTGAGCTGCATCTCAATATAAACCTATTTCAACCAAAATATAAGCGTTTGTCCTTTGACCAAAAAAGTTGTCTTTCCAAATATTTATTTTAATCGGACAACAAATGCGACCTGTACTTTGATTACAAAAATACGTGGACAGGCGGACTCAGAATGTGATTCTAAATATATCCCTAAAAGGAACTATGGGTCTATATCGCCTATTTTGCATTTTACATACAAATGCACAAAGTCATAATACCCCTTACCACAGTATGGTATAGGTTATCATTAAACAATCGTGAATTTAAGTGTATCGATACACGGTTTATATCAATACGTGGTTCTATACTGATAAATTTTTTGGGGAAAGTTTTGCAGTTCCGAAGAATACCAATATTCTTCGTGTCGATGTAAACGGTGCTCTTGAACCAACTTTAAATGAAAGGAGCTTAAATTAATCGCGGTCAAAGTTAAAATTTTTAGATGTTTTTTAGGGTTTCACGATTTTGATGGAAGACCGCAAGCCTTATCAAAATAAAACTAAAAAAAAAATTAGCATTGAAAATTCTCTACACGATTGTCCTTTATGATATTTTCGTAGGTTTCACAATTTTTGAGATATAGAAGTTCAGATTGGGAAAATTCACTGACTGTGTCGTCTCCTTATAAAACAATGCCATGACTGCAATTTCCCAACTTAAACTTATATATCTCAAACATGGTACAAAGTAGGAAAAAATTACGAAAACCAATCTTGTAAGGAATTTTCTCAGCTATAAGATTTTCTCAAGTCCCATTTTGATAAGAATTACCGTTTTCAAGCAAAATCGTGAAAGAGGAGAGAGAATTTTTGTCAAAGAGAGTAACAACAAGGCTCTCGCGGCTGCGGAATGCTGTTTTATAACAGGGGTGCTCAGAATACTTCGTGTATTAGTAGTGGTAAGGCACTCTCCCCATTACTAAGCAATGACAAATGAGAAATAAAGAGAGAATATGTGTGGTTTGTTTTTACGCTACCGTAAGGAAGTGATCACCAATGTTTTATAATAATGAGCTGTGTGTATGGTGTAACAGAAGACGCAGAAGCGAAGACAGGAGGGTAAGGAAGTTTGTTTTCTGTTTTGTGTGATTCGTGCTTTGTTGTTGTTAACCAACGTAGCAAGCGAAGAGCAAAGAAAAAAATGGTATGAATTATGTTGGTATTTTTTCTTCAGTTTTCCAAATACAGCCGTTGAGTAAAGAGCGTAAAGTGAGTGAATAAATCAGTGTTTTATGTTTTCTTAAAGAAATTGTGCTTTTTATACCCTCCACCATAGGATGGGGGTATATTAAGTTTGTCACTACGTTTGTAACTATTCGAAATAATCATTGTAGACCCCACAAAGTATATATATTCTTGATCAGCGTGCAATTCTACATCGATATAGCCATGTCCGTCCGTCTGTGGAAATCACTCTAGCGTCCGAACGGATTGACGTAGGTTGATGAAATTTTGGGAAAATATGTTATATTTACGTAGGACTTTTGGTATTGAAAGCGGGCTATGTAGGTCCACGCCCATACAAAATGACGCGTGACGCGTCGTCGTTTTAAGGAATTTTTAAGATATTTGGCCCATTTTACCACCGAATTGGTTGTAATTTGGTACTTGAGGCCAAAAAATATTCCTACCAAAGTTGGGTTATATAGGTCCACGTTTTGGTATAGCCCCCATGTAAGGCCCCATATAAAGTACGCGTCATTTTAATATATTTTGAATGTATTAGACCCATTTGACCACAGAATTGGTTGTAATTTGGTATTTTGTGTTTTCAGAGGCTAAGAAACATTTCTACCATAAAATGTTTATATAGGTCCACGTGTTGATATAGCCCCCATAATACAATATCTCCCGATTTTCGATATTTTGAACGTTTTAGACTCATTATCACACCGATATGGCTGAAATTTGGTATTTAGTCTTCTTTAGGCGTATAAAACTTTCCCCCAAAAAATTTTACGTATAGGTCCTCGCCATCATATAGCCCCCATAGAACGGTACCTTCCGAATTTCGGTATTTTGAAGGTAGTGGTCACATTAATCCACCGAAATGGCTGAAATTTGTGGTGGAGGGTATAAAAGTTCGGCCCGACCGAACTTAACGCTTTTCTTACTTGTTTATAATTGGAAATTTTATAATTGAATCAAAAAGGTGAATGGAAATATTTTATTGCATAAGCAAGAAATCGCATTTAATGATGGTAATTACATTAATACATTTGTCATATACATTATATATTTATTACATTATATAATCATTTGATTGCAGATGCCGATTTCCCGCTGATGATTTCAACTTTGAGGAAAATGTGTTTTATTTCACAACTAAGGATGTTCAACGATGTTTCTATATATTTTTTATTTTTAAACGTGTGATTTTTATAAATAACTAGCTGACCCGGTCCGCGTTGCTGGCCCGTTGTTTGGGTTCCCGTGTAAACTTTAGTTATCTATCCAGCATTGATACAGCCATAATTAGGCATCCCTCTAGAAACTTCATAATATAAATCAATGTTTTGACATAAATTCCATGTAATGGTATCACCCAAATTTAAGATATAAAATCTCTTTTATTATACCCTTCACCATAAATTGACAGTTTAAAGCACTTTGTGACCCACATATAATGGTCGGTGCACGTCAATTAACATTGCTATATGTTGGATTGTTGGTCTCGGTTGGGGTCGTAATTATTACTGCAAAGAATTGTTGGTATAGATCCACCTTTTGATATAGCTCCTATAGAACGGTACCGGCTGATTTTCGCTATTTTTGAGGATTTAACATCATTATCACACCGAAATGGCTGAAATCTGGTTTTAATATATTTTAAAGAGGAGAACATAAATATTCGTATCGACCGAAAGACACGCCTTTTTATTTGCGCTCGGTATGTAACAGTAATAGGTTCACGTTTTGATATAGCTCCCATAAAACAGTACCTCCCGATTTTCGATAGTTCAGAGATATATCCACTGTCAGTATACGTCCTCGTTTTGATATAGCTCCCATAGAACGGTGGCGCCTGATTTGCGCTATTTTTGGTGGATTTAACCTCATTCAGGCCGATCGAAAGTAATGCTTTTTTTCTTCGCGCTCTTTATGCAATAGTGGTAAAATACCCCTCAGCGAAATGTATGTTCCTTCGGGATATGTATGGCAACATTTATATAATTCATAAAAAAAAATTACTTCTATAAATTGTAGTTGTTATTATCGAGATTTTGCTGTATTTAAAAAATGTATCTTTACCTAGCTATTCCAAGGACTGAAGTCAATGCTCATGAAGTTTCACTTCCCACATTTTGAGATTTTATCCGTAATTATAATATTTTCAAAAATCGAACACGATCGCGGTATTCTGATTCCAATGATGATATTGTATTGTATATCAATAACTTTGTCTGTTTTCCAATAAATCTTTCTGGAATTTCGATCTTGTGACATCTCAAGTTATCCGGATTTTACTGTATTCCAAAATGTGGAGTTGATCGCGCTATCCCACTTATTGTTTAGTATTCTGCGTTTATAGCGTTTTTTAGGCACGCTTACAATATTATGTATATTATCTGAAATAAATAATGTTTGCAAATTTTGTGATGACCGCGATATTTCACTTCCGCGAAGACCATTCAGGGTCAAGACAGTAATTACAGTAGCATTGCAAACAATCTGTAAACAATACGTTCAAAAATATCATGGACTTCAGATTTAAAAAAAAAAAAATTGAAGGAGAACCTCCGGTCACTACACTTAGCCGTATTAAAATAGCTCACTACCGCGCTATCCCACTTGTTCAAGCTAGTGTTTATAACATTTTTGTGTCACGCTTACTAAAATTATGTATATTAATTGAAATAATACATTTTTGAGAACTTTGTGATGACCGCGATCATTCAGGGAAAACAATCTGTAAACAATACGTTTAAAAATATCAAAAATTTCAGATTTTCTTAAAAACATTGTGGGGGAGGACCACCGGTCACTACTCCTAGCCGTATAAAAACAGCTTACGACAGTTCTAATTAATTGAAATAATACATTTTTGAAAATTTTGGGATGACTGCGATTTTCACTTCCGCGACGACCATTCAGGGTCAAGACTGTAATTACCATAGCATTGCAAACAATTTGTAAACAATATATTTAAACTTATCTTGAATTTCGCGAGTTTCTTAAAAAAATTGTGGGGAGGACCACCGGTCACTACACTTAGCGGGATAAAAAAATAGATTACGACCAATTCTCAGACCTAAAAACTTTACATACAAAATTTCATAAGATTTCCCAATCGATTTTTCGGAATTTCTATATAGTGACATCTCAAGTCATCGGGATTTTACAGGATTCCAAAATATGGCGTTGACCGCGTTATCCCACATATTGAAGCCAGTGTTTTAGCGGTTTTGTAGTCACGCTTACTAAAATTAGGTATATTATCTGCATTTTTGAATAATTTGGGATGACAGCGATATTTCACTTCCGCGACGACCATTCAAAAAAATATATAGCCTATTTTCACCACCGGTGTTCCCAGTACATTATCTGAAATTTTGAAGAAAATCTATTCAGCCGTTTTTGAGTCTATTCGGAACATACAAACATACAAACAAACAAACATACTAACATACACACATTGCCTTTTATATATTAGATTTTATTCCGATTTTCTTTTATTAAGGTCTGTTACGTATTTCTTTGGAATAATATCCGCTTTGTACAGGTACATCTGTCAGTGCGCAAAGTGCACATACTCAGGTACAGAATCACAGATCAAGGACCGTGATCTGGTATGTATGGCTCGTCAACTTTATGAGGGTTTGCTTTTAATTGTTCTTTCATAATAGGATACTTTTTGAGGGGGCGGCGCACAATGGTTCAGGAACCGATTTTCCTGGCCAAAAATCAAAATTTTGTTTTGTCAAAAATATTTATTTTCTATATTGGATTCGATAGTAAACATATTGAAACTAAGGAAACCAAAAAATTAGGTCAAAATATTGTAATATGTGGGCGTGGTGTGCCCCTAAAGACGAACATTTTTCCCACTTTTGGGAAATACGTAATTTTTGCAAATTTCTGTAGAAAGACGTAGCTATTTCTCGGAAACTATAACATATGTTGTGTTCATTGTTTTTTGTAAGGTAGGCAGGATTTTGACCTTTAAAATTCGTTTTAGTAAATAACCGTAGCATTTACACAACATGATCTATTTTATTTTTCCTCCGATACTAAATTTTATGAAGTTCCAAATTTAGTGGACTAGAACTTTTGTGGAACAACATGGAACAAAGTTCTGTTTTCACAGAAAGATGCCCGAGAGTCTCCTCTTTTAGCCCATATATACTCTTGTACCCGTCCCGTTCCGTCCGTTTAACACTTTTTTCAATTTATTGAAATTACATGGTTAAAGTTGTGTTTTTTTCTATACTTTTTCCATATGAATTACAGCTTTTTGATACAAATTAAAATTTTTTTGAGTATATGAGTTTTTATACGAGTTATATAAGTTTTATAAAACCCCAAGGAGTATTTTTTGAATTTTTGAAAAAAAACCAAATTTTTTTGTAATTTTTTTTTACAATTTTTTTGAAAAATTTTTTTTTCGAATTTTTTTTTTATTTTTTTTTTAGTTTTTTGGTAATTTTATTGTTTATTTGTTGGTATTTGAACATCATTAATACATAGAAAGATATAAAAACCACAAAAACACGCATATTTTGATGAAAAACAGTTTAAAAACCCCAAAAGTTTAATTTTGACCTTGAATTTCTCTGCAACTGCCAGACCGAATTTGACCGCCTACGATTCGTCTAAAAGCTGATTGTATTATCTGTCTAACAAAAAAAGAATTATGAAAATATCTCTATCCGTTAAAAAGTTACAGAATTTTGACCAGGAAAAACCCATTCTGAACCACTGTGCGGCGTACCCGAACCAAGTTTTTATAATAGAACAAATTAGCTCACTGCATTTAACGAGTGTTACAGGCAGTTCCATATGTGATACCACGGAGAGGTCAGTATCTACTTAAGATGAAAGATAGACCAAGATAAGTCCTGGGCTTTGTCATGTTAAAGTCAGTCAGGGCCTTTGCTTGGTATCTTTCACCTCATATGACAGAAAATGGCAAAAAAGCAATCACAAATATTGTGCTTACATTAAAGCAGATATGCAAAAGCATTATCCGATCCCAACCCTTAAAGTTAAAAAGAAGAATATTACTAACCAATGGATGCTAACTTGGACTGAGCAAGTAGTTCAAAAACAAAACATTTGAAATTTCGAAAGCATTTGCTTTTAAATTACACTGTGCAACAAAATGGGGTACGGAAAATTCCTCTTCGGGAAGAAAGGCCTTGGTGAGTATATTAAGAACCCCGAAGGAGAGATCCGCCGTGAGTCGAACTTCCGCGTTATGGCGTGATGAAGTTTTTGCTAGAGACCCTGTAAGCAATCAGGAATTAGCGTTATGTCTTTGTTCATTGTTGCATTAGCTTATTATTGAGATGACATGTCTTCCGTCAAATCGAGTGAGGATTATTTTCGTAGAGCTATTTGACTTTCTAACTCGCTTCCTTCAATGTCCTTTTCGTCCTTTATTTTAAGAGCCGCTATAAAAGTACCACATTTTGTGCACTTTGCGCATTTACCCTGTTTTTGATCAGAAAGAGACTATATTTTGTTTTTTGTATATTCGTTACAGAACATACAAAAACACAGTTTTTTGTGAGCAAACAGGGGTAAATGTAAAAAATTACTATGAAATCGATTAGTTGTCAATGAGAAACATACCTAAAATTTTCCGAGCGATATTTTTGCAGAACATTTCGAAGCTGAGTTAGAAGGTCGAAGTGCTGTACGAAATAATCCTCATTCGACTTGACTGAAGACGTGTCATCTCAATAATAAGCTAAAGCAACAGTGAACAAAGATATAACCCTAATTCCTGATGGCTTGCAGGGTCTCTAGCAAAAACTTCATCACGCCATAATGCGGAAGTTCGACTCACGGCGGATCTGTCCTTCGGAGTTCTTAATATACTCACCAAGGGCTTTCATCTGCTAAAGGAATTATCTCTGCCCCCAAATTTGTGTTCACAGTGTTATTCATGCAATCAATCCCTTATAGCAATTAAAAAATGAATTATGTAGCCCAAACTTGTCGTTTTAATTAAAGGATGTAATTATGCGAAATATACATAAATGAAATGAAATAACTGCAATTTTAATTCCCAAAAAAAGAATTAATTACAATTAATTGTTAAAGCTACGCCTTTACTAATTCTCTTGGTGTCCGAATTGACATTTCTTAATCAACATTCATCCTTTTCCGTTTTCTCAATTTCGTAATCACTTAATTACAATTCAAATTGTATCAATTACTGATGCCTTGTGAAATGTGTTCTTTCAACTTTTGCCTGTCAGATACCAAAGAGAATTGAAATGTTTCAACGAAAAAATATTAATTCGATGGTCATTGCTTTACTTCTTCTTTACCGAACGATGCCCATTAATTTGTTTGTAATTCTTCTCTCATGGTATTCCCTTTTGGTTTACAATTGTTCACTTTTCTCGAAGGCCTCCATTAGCATAACTAATTGAAAGAGTTGAGGAAAGGAAAAAATTAACGTTGCTCCTCATTTTGTGCTTCAGCTGCGCAGTAACTTTTACTACTTGTCCGCGAACTATAAACAAGTGTGTGTTTTGAAATGAAATGTTGAATATAAACGTAATGAATCATTCTTTCAATATGATAAAATTGTGTGGGAACAACTGTACTGAAGGAAGAAAATTTCTGTCGTACAATGGTGCTCTAGTGTCCTCAATAATTGAGCTAGAACTCTTTATATCCCTACACCACACTGTCTTTATACCCTACACCACACTGTGTTAAGGGGTATTATGTCTTTCTGCAATTTGTATGCATGTAACATGCATAAGTTTTTAACTCTAGCCGAGACGCGTTTAGTGGCTTTGCGTTCACTAAGTTTACTGTTGCTAATTCCCTTCCATTTTTTGCCAGAGAATTTGCTATCTCATTACCTCTATTCCCCCCGCATGTCCCTGTACCCATATTATAAGCACCGAGCCATGTTGATAATAGCTGTTGATCGAATTTGTACAATCCAAGACTGTTTGTGATTTTACTGTCCTGGATGTTATTGCTTTGATTGCAGTTTTACTGTCAGTAAAGACGTTTACAGTAGTTGGTCTCGTATTGGCATTAAGCCAGTTCAGACACTCTGTAATCGCCCGGATCTCCGCTTGATGGACCTTATTGTGATCCGGCAAACGAAGAGATATTTCGGTCTCTGGTTCTTCAATAAAAATACCGTTCTCCCACCTAGCATGGAGCCGCCTGTATAACAACAGTTTCCAGTCGGCATTTGTGCTAGAGTTCCGCCGATCCACGAGTCTCTGTCTGGAATTAATGCCTCACATGAAGCAGCTACAATTGTTTCAAGTATACGGTCCGATACAATGTTATCCATTGACTCTCCCGTTGTTACCCGTAGAATGTTTTGATGGTATGTTACTTGGTCCTTACTGATCCACTCTGGTTCTTCAATAAAAATACCGTTCTCCCACCTAGCATGGAGCCGCCTGTATAACAACAGTTTCCAGTCGGCATTTGTGCTAGAGTTCCGCCGATCCACGAGTCTCTGTCTGGAATTAATGCCTCACATGAAGCAGCTACAATTGTTTCAAGTATACGGTCCGATACAATGTTATCCATTGACTCTCCCGTTGTTACCCGTAGAATGTTTTGATGGTATGTTACGTGGTCCTTACTGATCCACTCGTCCATCGCTTTAAGTCGGATAGCTGCGACAGCCGCTTCATACCTTATCTGGATTTCTATGGGGTGTATATATAGAATAGTTTCTAATGCCCTCGTTGGTGTTGTCTTCAATGCGCCGCGTACACTTAAACAGCACATTCGTTGGACTTTCTGTAGTATTTTAATATTACACGGATTTGCAGGCCGGAAATATCTCATCCGGTCCCGCTGCTTTGAAAGGTTTGAAACTCTTGATGGCATCCTTTACCATCGCTTCATCAATTGTTGGTGCTTCCTCTGTAACATGTTCCCTAACTACCGGCACCTCTGCGTGCACTGCAGTGTGTATTCATCAAAAGCCCCAGCGTGTCCTCGATTGTTTACATCTTATTTCCCATATCATTCACCATAATCTCGGTTTGTGTATGGGTTTTCGATAGAAACTTTTTTATTTTTGATACATCATTTACGCTGTCTACCTGTTCACAGAAGAGTTTCCAGGAATTGCGCTTTGCTGTTCTAGTCATTTTGTTGTATTCTTTAAGTTTTGTGTGATTTTGTCCCAGAATAAAGCTATTTTTTTACTTCGAGCTCTGTTGTACAGCCTTCGGACCTCTTCGCCTTTCACCTGTCATCCAGGGTTTTTCGTAGGCAGATTTCCTCTCTCGAAGGGGAAAACTTTCTTCGAATGACTTTACTAAGACCTTCGTTATAATATTGACATTTCTGTAAATATCTTCCGTGCATAGGCATTCATAGTTAGTTTTCCAAATTTTATCCAGTTGATTTTGGATTTATTTCCGAAATTTATAGGTTTCGGCGGTAGCCGTGTTAGTTCAAATCTTATATACCGATGATCTGAGAAGGAGTGCTCTTCCGACACCCTCCAATTCTGCACATCGTTTATAAGATTTTCGGAACATATTGTTATATCTAATACCTCTTCCCTAATCTTGTTAACAAAGGTGGCTTTATTTCCTATGCTAAGCGTTATTAGTTCGTTAGTATTCAAGAAATCTAAAAGGGCTTGGCCCCTTTTGTTGGTATTAGTACTACCCCACGCAATGTGGTGTGAGTTAGCATCGCTACCTACTAGTACTTTGTTACCGGTTTGTTTTGCTTTCCTCACCAAACGCTGCAGCTCCGACGTAGGTGGTAGTGTCGGCGAGTCGAAACGTAAATATACTGACGCAAGGTATATGTTGCCATTCCCCAGATTCAGCACAGTTGCGTCCGATGTTGACAACTCTGGAGAGAAAAGAAAACATAAGTTTTTGTGACATATTATACAGGTTCTCGGTCGAGACCCTTTTTAAATGGTTTTATTTAGCTCACCCAGTTTGTTTTATTATTTATTCTTGGGTCAAATTTAGTAATTCAAATTTCACCCTCTTCCTGTCAACCGATTAATCTGAAATTTTGTATACACTTTGGATTTTGGTGACAATACAATTATGTTTATTCATTATCATTATAAATTCAAGATGGCCGCCACTACAAAATGGCGGATAATTTATGTTTAATAAATCCCATCAATATTGGTATCAAATGAAAGGGCTCAACAAGCAGAACACAATACACTATAAAAAATTGAAATCCAAGATGGCGGCCGCTACAAAATGGCGGATAACGTAGGTTTTATCAATCCCATCGATATGGGTATCAAATGAAAGGGCTCAACCAGTAGAGCTCTGTTGTACAGCCTTCGGACCTCTTCGCCTTTCACCTGTCATCCAGGGTTTTTCGTAGGCAGATTTCCTCTCTCGAAGGGGAAAACTTTCTTCGAATGACTTTACTAAGACCTTCGTTATAATATTGACATTTCTGTAAATATCTTCCGTGCATAGGCATTCATAGTTAGTTTTCCAAATTTTATCCAGTTGATTTTGGATTTATTTCCGAAATTTATAGGTTTCGGCGGTAGCCGTGTTAGTTCAAATCTTATATACCGATGATCTGAGAAGGAGTGCTCTTCCGACACCCTCCAATTCTGCACATCGTTTATAAGATTTTCGGAACATATTGTTATATCTAATACCTCTTCCCTAATCTTGTTAACAAAGGTGGCTTTATTTCCTATGCTAAGCGTTATTAGTTCGTTAGTATTCAAGAAATCTAAAAGGGCTTGGCCCCTTTTGTTGGTATTAGTACTACCCCACGCAATGTGGTGTGAGTTAGCATCGCTACCTACTAGTACTTTGTTACCGGTTTGTTTTGCTTTCCTCACCAAACGCTGCAGCTCCGACGTAGGTGGTAGTGTCGGCGAGTCGAAACGTAAATATACTGACGCAAGGTATATGTTGCCATTCCCCAGATTCAGCACAGTTGCGTCCGATGTTGACAACTCTGGAGAGAAAAGAAAACATAAGTTTTTGTGACATATTATACAGGTTCTCGGTCGAGACCCTTTTTAAATGGTTTTATTTAGCTCACCCAGTTTGTTTTATTATTTATTCTTGGGTCAAATTTAGTAATTCAAATTTCACCCTCTTCCTGTCAACCGATTAATCTGAAATTTTGTATACACTTTGGATTTTGGTGACAATACAATTATGTTTATTCATTATCATTATAAATTCAAGATGGCCGCCACTACAAAATGGCGGATAATTTATGTTTAATAAATCCCATCAATATTGGTATCAAATGAAAGGGCTCAACAAGCAGAACACAATACACTATAAAAAATTGAAATCCAAGATGGCGGCCGCTACAAAATGGCGGATAACGTAGGTTTTATCAATCCCATCGATATGGGTATCAAATGAAAGGGCTCAACAAGCAGAATACAATATACTATAAAAAATTTAAATCCAAGATGGCGGCCGCTACAAAATGGCGGATAACGTAGGTTTTATCAATCCCATCAATATGGGTATCAAATGAAAGTGCTCAACCAGTAGAATACAATATACTATAAAAAATTTAAATCCAAGATGGCGGCCGCTACAAAATGGCGGATAACGTAGGTTTTATCAATCCCATCAATATGGGTATCAAATGAAAGTGCTCAACCAGTAGAATACAATGTACTATATAAAATTAAAATCCAAGATGGCGGTCTCTACTAAATGGCGGATAACTTAGTTTTTATCAATCCCATCAACATGGGTATCAAATGAAAGGTCTCAACAAGTAGAATACAATTTACTATGCAAAATTGAAATCTAAGATGGCCGCCGCTACCAAATGGCTGATAACAATTTTTTATCAATCCCACCAATATGGGTATCAAATAAAAGGGCTTGACAAGAAGAATACAGTGCACTATACAGTACATCTTATACACCGAAAGCCATACAGTTTTCAGCTAAGTACAATTACGGGACGGCTGAAAGAAGAATGTTGCCTTTAATACTATCATGGGCTTCTACAATACATAAAATGCAGGGCAGCACTGTGAATCACGCAGTCGCATACTTAGGTGCGAAACTGTTTGAAGAAGGTCAAGCCTACGTGGCTCTTAGTAGAGTAAGATCATTGCAGGGACTGCGTATGGAGGAGTTGGACTGCAATAAACTAACGGGCAAGAAACCTTGCAATAATGAAGCACTAAACGAATTAAACAGAATGCGAAATAAAAACTAAAAACTAGAAAATAAAAATAGGTAAAAAAAAACATTTTAAGTTAAACGGTTTTATGTTAAACATACATTGCAATGTTTAAGATAAATGTACTAAAAACCAAAAAATAATAAAATAGATACAGTCGTGGGAATTATAAACATATGCATAGACTAGACTAAAATAAAACCGTGGGGCACGTCAATTGTCTACAAATTATCGACTTAATGTGCGATAGAAGAATCGTTTAATTCGTCGTTAAGCAGTTGGCCCGCACACGGTGAGGAAATTACTTACTATTTTCTTGCTCATGGAAATTCCAATAGTTATACACTCCATGTAAATAAAAGAGATGTTTCAACTAGTTTATCGTTGGACATTCACACTGCTGGCTGGCGAGGAATCGTTTCACTGCTCATAGTTTGTCTTTAATCGACAAAGTACTACTCGCTCACCACTATGAAACACTAAAACTCGCTTATAATCGAGCTTGCTAGCTTGTTTCCACATTCTATCCCTACTTATCACACGTCCATCGTTGTCGGTTGATCAACTGCCTAATTATAGTGTAACATTACAAAAGACACATTTTAATCAACGATTGTAGACAATTGACGTGCCCCATGGTTTTATTTTAGTCTAGTCTATGCATATGTTTATAATTCCCACGACTGTATCTATTTTATTATTTTTTGGTTTTTAGTACATTTATCTTAAACATTGCAATGTATGTTTAACATAAAACCGTTTAACTTAAAATGTTTTTTTACCTATTTTTATTTATTACAGTGTTTTATTTAACTTGCTTTGGTGTGTGTTTAGTTCAAATCTGGTAACTCATTTTTAACACGGTTGCAGTTGACCAATCGAACTAAAACTTTGCACACTTTTCAGATTTGGATGACAATACACGAATATGAAATCAAAACCAATATTGGTCCATTTTTACACTGTTTTACAGTGTTTTATCTAATTTGTTTTTCAAATTTGGTAACTAATCTTTCACACAGTTGCAGTTGACCAATCGAACTTAAAATTTGCACACTTTTCAAATTTGGATGACAATACTATTGGTTAATTCTTACAATGTTTTTACGGTGTCTAACTTAACACCCTTTTCAAATCTGATAACTGATTTTTAAAACGGTTGCAATTGACCAATCGAAATAAAACTTTGCACACTTTTCAGATTTACATGACAATACGTGAATAGAAACCAAAATCAATATGGGTCCATGTTTTCCTATAGCCCCCATATAACGGTACCACCCGATTTCCGGTATTTTGCTTTTCAAATCTGGTAACTCATTTTTCACACAGTTGCAGTTGACCAATCGAACTGAAACTTGGCAAACGTTTCAGATTTGGATGACAATACATGAATATGAAATCAAAACCAATATTGGTCCATTATTACAGTGTCGTACAGTGTTAAATTTTACATGCTTTTCAAATCTGGTAACTCATTTTTAACACAGTTGTAATTGACCAAGCGAACTAAAACTTTGCACACTTTTCAGATATGGATGACAATACATGAATATGAAATCAAAACCAATATTGGTCCATTTTTACACTGTTTTACAGTTTTTTATCTAATTTGCTTTTCAAATCTGGTAACTCATTTTTCACACAGTTGTAGTTGACCAATCGAACTAAAACTTTGTACACTTTTCAGATTTGGATGACAATACATGAATATGAACCCAAAACCAATATGGGTCCATTTTTCTGTAGCTCCCATCCAGAGGTACCACTCGAATTAAGGTATTTTATCGTCATTTTAAGCCCGTATTGGCTGCTTTTTGACAACAAGGGTTTCCAATGGTACAGAAACGTACCCATTAAAAATTATGGACATAGGTCCAGGTTTCGGTATAGTCCCCATATAGCCCGCTTTCAAGTGTTTTAATGATTTTATCTTCATTTTTATACCGAATTGCGTGTAACTTGGCATTTGGAGGTCCCAATGGTACAGAAACTTCCCCACCAAAAATTATGGATATAAGTCCAGGTTTTGGTATAGTCCCCATATTGCGGTACCACCCGAATTCAAGTGTTTTAATGATTTTATCTTCATTTTTATACCGAATTGCGTGTAACTTGGCATTTGGAGGTCCCAATGGTACAGAAACTTCCCCACCAAAAATTATGGATATAAGTCCAGGTTTTGGTATAGTCCCCATATTGCGGTACCACCCGAATTCAAGTGTTTTAAGGATTTTATCTTCATTTTTAGTCAGAATTGGCTGTAACTTGGCATTTGGATTCCCCAATGGTACAGAAACTTCCCCACCAAAAATTATGGACATAAGTCCAGGTTTTGGTGTAGCCTTTATATAACGGGACTACACGATTTCAGGCATTTTAAAGTTTTTATCTAAATTTTCGGCCTAAATTTACTATAATTTTGTTCTCAGTGGTCAAAAAATGTATTTACTAAAAAGTTAAAAATAAAATATAATTTTAAAAAATTAAGTTTCAGTGTTTTATTTAGAAATGCACTTAAAACTAGGAAATAATTTGTCGCTTAGCCTCAATAAATATATTCTTTCTCATGATGGAATCTATTAAATAAAACGCTTGCCGTTTAATTTTGCCACCATTTATAATTTAAATGCAAGCGTTTTATTGGAGAGATTCCATCATGAGAAAGAAAATATTTATTGAGGCTAAGCGACCAATTATTTCCTAGTTTAAAGTGCATTTCTAAATAAAACACTGAAACTTAATTTTTTTAAATTATATTTTATTGCATAAAACAGTTGGTAGTTTATATGGTTTAGTCCAGAAACCTTGTTCTGAATAGTCCAAGGTTCCTGGATCAAGCCAATATGGATTTTACCTGTATTAATTTGCTCCATCAGGGCCATGGTTGCCGTCTCGCTCCGATGGAGGTTTATCTGGATGACCTCAATCATTGGTCCTCCAGTAAACGGGCTTCTTGAGAGTCGGTGATTACAGCATCGACTGCTGGGAGGTAAAACCTCTTCGCTGTTTGGTTTGACTTCCTCGTTTTCGCCGATTACCGCCTTTCCAGCTTTGAAGCGGGCAGCGTTGGAGATGTAGAAAGCCCTGCCCTTAGTCTTTGTCAGACTGGCCATGGAGAGATGGTCAATTCCGACCACAAGTAGAGTTCGGTCCTCCTGCTGTGGAAGACCCCCCATCTCTTCACGTCCAAGTCCTTGTTTTGGCGACCAAAGACTTTGAGCATGCGCTCCGTCTCGAACTTGCTGCCCCAGCCTCTGACGTATTCCGAAGTCTTTGTTAGTTGAGGAATTTGGTCTTTCCTCACCAACTTTAGTTTGCCGCTTTCCCATGGAGGTTTTATGCTGCTGATAATATCCTTGAGGGCGGCAACGTTTGCATGCTGGGCAAATTGGAACACCATCACGTCCCCCCGCTGCTGATAATTTGAATTGGATCACCTCCATTCATTATGTGATCCAATATTTTATTGTTGACCATTTCCTCAATTGCTGGAAGATGGTCAGTTCGTCCCTGTACCGTTTCTTGGCTACCTTGGCGTAAGCCCTCTTCCTCTTCTGCCGGGTCCGGGATTTCTTCGCAGAATCCCCAGACACTGCAGTCGATTCTGCGGTTGGGCGCACCCTCTTCACGTTCGAGTCGCTACCTGTATCTGAAGGCTGGGTCGAGAATGAACTTCCCCTTAGCTTCTCAGTCTCTTCCTCCCTGTATTTGCCCTTAGGCTGTGTGCTTGTCGCAGTACCTTCGACCAAAGGTGCCAAGGCACCCACACCTGTGGGAGAGATTTGCTCACGATTGCATGATGACGACGGGGTGTGACTTGTAGGCAGATCAACATCACCCGCCGGTACTGGGTTTATTAGGCCCGGCACCGTAACATTTTCTCTTTGTCCAACTTTCTTCATATTTGTGTTTTTTGTTTTAGGGGAACACCCCATAGCCAGTTTTTTGTCCGCGGGGAAAATAAATTCCCTGAGGCAGGTGATCGTACTAATCCGTTCCGGAACATGTTTAGTCACAAGTGAATTCCCTAGATCTAGAGCGAATTAGTACGATCATCCGCCTCCCCCTATACGCCGGTGGGGGCGCGCCCGGTAGGTGAAGTAATTCAAGAGACCTAAAATATGAACCAAATAGGTTGATTCTTCAAGAGTTGTCGTGCGCACCAGCCTCGCCAAACAGACGGACGGACATGGTAAATCGAGTCTAAAGTGCCTGGAGTGGATTTCGTCCAAACATACGAGTACTTGGGGTCTAAAATCAATATTTCTACAATCTCGTTGGCCTAAATGTTGAGGGTACAAACACATATTAAAAGAATTTTGGAAATAGTTTTCGGTGATTTTTATCGAATCGATCAAAGGAGAAAAGACCAGTATTTCGAGGCACTATTACATTACTTTTTACCAAAGGTTTCACAAAAACTTCAAAACCCCGTACAGCATTGTAATGTGTAACAATTTAAAAACCTTGGAATACTTCTTTCATGATTTGAAAATTTTTCTATCACGATTGCGACATTTAAGTACATCGAGTGTAAATGTAGTTCTATGCAAGAAAATCAGAACAATAAAAAACCCACTTATATGTTAGGTAGAGTTGGGCAATCTCGTTCAATTGAACGATCCGAATCACTATCTCGTTCAATGGACACCGGTTATTTCTTTGACAAAACTGCGTATACTTAATTTCACACGTTGGTTTTTTATGATGTTACTCATTCGTCTTTGAACGAAAAGAGTGATCGGGATCGTTTTGCCCAACTCTAATGTTAGGTAGTAGTTCAGTTATCTAACCGCTATATTCATGTTGGTTTTCAAGTTTATTTTCGTAGATTGCCGAAATATATCTCTTAGAAATAAAATATAGACCAAAAATTTGATTTGTATATTTTTCCCACAAAAGTTCACCCGAACTACCCGCTCATTATCCAAAATTGTTGGCATCTTCCCTGACCAAAATTCTTACCTCGTGTTAAAATTAGTCAGCATTAATCTATAACTGCGAACTCTAGCGTGGTTATGGTTACTATACATACAATTCAAAACTGTGGAATTTCTGTATATACTAGGCTCTAACTCTGTTAGCTGAGCACGTACATCAATATAATTGGCATCGACAAAGGTCGAGAAATCTTTCAAAAATAACTCACGTGGGCGGAATGTTTCTACGAGAAATAAAGATATAATATATATTAAAAAATTTTCCAATTTTTACACAAAAGTTTCGGTCTATTGCACCCGCTAAAAACAATCTGATCATCATGTAAAATTGCACGGTTATTATACCCTACACCACTGTGTGGAAAGGGTATTATAAGTTTGTTTTGCTAAAAATTCATGTAACACCGCGAAATATTCGTCGGAGACCCCTAATGTGGTATACCAATCTTCATATCTCGGCGATATAAAGCGATTTTGAGATGTGTGTCCGTCCGTCCGTCCGTGTGTCCGTCTGTCCATTATAAATTGTAATCAAACTCCAGGCCGCAATTATGGACCGAATATGGGATATATCGGTTCACTACTTCGGGCACCTCCCCCACAAAAACTCAAAATTTTTCTGAAAAATTGTGTGAACGATAACTGCCGAAGTGTGAAATCGATTTGGTCCAAACTTTCCATATATTATTATTCCTTCCAAATATAGATCGTATAAGACTATATCGGTCCAAACCTTCAAGTACCTCCCACAAAAAAATTTGGAAAAGTGAAATTTAAGAGTCCTATCGAATCGTTTTGATTTTTTGATTTGGTATAACCTTATATTACAAAATACAAAATATATATATTTTTATACGGCATAATTATTGTGTTTGTTTCTTTTTTGGTCAGATGCTGATGGTATATTACGGTTAGCGGAGCTGACTTATACTTCTTACTTGGTGTGTAATTGGATATGAATAATTTTGGGATTTATAAATTTGTTTGCATGCAAATTATTTGAATTTCTATTCATTATTAGTTATTTCTATCGCTATAAAATATGTATATAACCACAATGAACTATTTTCGAAATGCCCTGATCACAAAATTGCGTGCATTACCAAGCATATGTGAGGACGATAGATCTTCAATAAACCCACAATCAATGTGAATTTTCCAATTTTGGCCTATTGTTTAGAAATGTATAATTATATAATTGTTCCACAAATATTCCAGTAGGGACAAGGGAGGCTTATCTTATACCAATGGATTCATGTTATGTCATTGAAGTTTCCACTTATAGAGAACTTTTTGAAATACTTTGGCTGAAATACTCAGGAAATATCGGCAGCATTACAAAGGGGTATTATGCCACCGTTAACAATTTGATGTGGACAGGCCTGGGGATCATACCCGGACATTCAGCGTGCAAAGTGGTTGCACATAGCTAATTCCTAGAGGTTGTGGTGTAGGGTATCACATGGTCGGCCCCGTCCGACTATAGCCTTTGCTTACTTGTTTTCTGTCATAATCTCATTCCTTATTTAAAATTTCGCTGGTCGGACTATGATTGCGACCTACAGAGCAGATACAAATTCGGATAAAAATTTTGTTTTTGGTCCATTTCACCCCCTAAATATTTTACGATCATCATCAATTACAATAGCGATCTATTCTGATGTGAAACCGAAATCCATACCAAATTTCGTGACGATCGGTCCATAGTTGCGGCCTGGAGTTTGATTACAATTTATACTGGACAGACGGACACACGGACGGACACACATCGCTATATCGCTTTATCTCGTCGAGATATGAAAAATGGTATATAAAATTGGGGTCTACGACGAATATTTCGCGGTGTTACATGAATTTTTAGCAAAACAAACTTATAATACCCTTTTCCATTGTGGAGTAGGGTAAAAAATCTGAAAATATACTGAAATGTTTTGCTGATGAGCAGAATTACCACAGCAAAAAATAAAGAAAATTACAAACTTCATTTGAAAGAGTGTCCGATTTCACCCAGACATATCCATATGCACTATTGTACTAATGAACAAATTTAAACTTTAAGCCCTCAGTACTTACACTGTGATTTGATACAAAAGCTGTGATTCGATTAAAAATATGCACATTTTTATGTTTATGTGACTTGTGGTTTCCAATCAAAATCTTGAAGACTTAAGATAAAAACCTAAAAATTTGAACTGAACCTCTATATCTCAAAAATGGTAAAACCTACGAAAAAACCTAAAGGCCAGTCTTGTATCAAATTTCCACAGCTACAACATTTTCTTTAGACTCATTTCGATACGACTTGCGGTTTCCAAGCAAAATCGTGAAAACCTAAAAAAACCCTAAAATTGTGAATTTTGATTGCGATTTAATTAAAAATCCCTCCGGCGATTTTTTCTGTATTTTTAATTTTTCTTATCTATGAACATTGCTGTTACAGAATCCGCGAAATCTTCTCATGTGTAAGCGGTTTTCATGAAAAGTTAGTTAAGGTGCACTGAGCATGATATTGTTTTATAAGGAGGCGATACAATCAGTGCATTGTCTCAATTTGAACTTCTATATCTCAAAAACGGTAAAACCAACGAAAATATCTTGAAGGTCAATCTTGTGGATAATTTTCACAGCTACAACATTTTCTTTATATCCATTTACATAGGACTGGCGGTTTCCAAGCAAAATCGTGAAAACCTAAAGAACGTCTAAAAATGTGAACTTAAATCGCGATTTATTTGAAAATCCCTCCGGCGATTTTTTTTTGTTTCTATGAGCATTGTAGTTTCAGAATCTGTAAGAACTTCCCAGGTGTAAGCACCTTCCATTTAAATTTGGTTAAGGCACACCGTGTACAACTTTTCAGGAGAGACAAAAAACGGTTTATCTTTTGATACATCCGTGTTTGGGTAAAAGTGTAAAAGACAATTATTAGGGAATTAAGTGCATCTATGGATATTAGTAGGTATAATATGCTAATCTGGTTTAATTTAAGCATGAAACGCACTTTTTGAGATACGAGTTTGAGGCAGTAAATCAAATCTTATGTTTGTGGGCCCATTACAACAAAAGTGCATGTGATAGCGACAAACGCCGAAACATGTATCTCCTCTTTTTTGATCTTATATCACGCTGCATTGTGAGAATATGGTTATTTTGTTCGTGGTACCTCAATCAGTGACGTAGATAATAAATGCCATTATTCCAATTTTATCTTCCAAAGAATGCCTACTTTTATGGTAAATATTCCATAGGCATACCACTGCACCAGGATGGTCCCCAGATCCTGGTGCAGTGGTATGCACGTCCGCCTTGCACTCAGATTGTCTGCGGTTCAATCCCTGACCAGAACATCAAAATTTTCGGCGGTGGCAAATCCCCTCAGTGTAATGTCGAAGTATGTCCCACATTATTGAGCCAATATTAATTGGCCTGCACTCATTGATAGGAGAAAAGCCCTCCTTGTCCCTTCGGGGGTATTGTGGAACATATGTTGTATGTATTCCACTTTTATCCGTTCACTCAATGCCAAATAGTACTTAATTTAGTACCATTTAGTACTTTTCGTACATATTTGTATATATTTCCAAATCACCTCCTTACATAAACAAAATATCTCAACCGATGTTAGCATAACAGTTTTGAAGATTTTAACTTTTTTCGTTCTCAAAATACCAAATTTTTGTAATTGTCGTAAACTTATTGTTCTAATTTCCAAAAAGCCTTTAATACCGTCCCTTTTCCAATCTTCCGCTCAGAATTCTAGCTCTACTCGTTCTCGTAATACGAAAGGTAAAATTGTTTGTGGATTTTAGTACTTTTTTCTTACGAACACACCTACACTTCAATAGGAACCCTCACTCAGAATTTAAAGATTCTAGATTTTGCCGTTTCGCCTCGATATTGATTACCAGTAAGTCAAACAAATGGTTCAAATTTTAGTACATTTAACTCCTTTTCGTAACCCTTATACTAAGAATTTTCAAAAACTCAGCCAAATCGACCACCTACGCCCCAAGACTAACCCTCACCCAAAATTTCAGGATCCTAGCTTCCGCCGTTTCACCTGGGCATTGATTGGCAGTCAAACATTATTGCTCAGTTATTAAGATACGAGTTTGAGGCAGTTATGAAAATAGGAGTGAATGAGATACGAGAATATATTTTACTAATATTTAGAGAACCGCGACAACATACTGAGATAATAAATGGTTGCGGTAATGAAACACAAAAGTAGCAATCGTTTGATACAAAAAAGTCAAAATCGCATTTTTTTTAAGATACGAGGTTGAGGAAGTAACGCATCGATAAGTCAACAAAATTTTTTTGAGTTTATGAGGCACTAGAGCATTTCAACTCATGCTTGATCTTGCACGGAAATTTTGTTTGGCGTAAGTCAACAAAATTTTTTTGAGTTTATGAGGCACTAGAGCACTTCAACTCATGCTTGATCTTGCACGGAAATTTAGCACTGATATACGGCAAGCTCTTTACATAAGATGGTCCAAGTGATTATCTTATTTTTGTGCAATAAAATGCTTAAGTGGGGAAGTCAATTTTCAATTACCAACTTAACCGGCGTTTTTCTCGAAACTGTTTTTTTCTTTTTTTGAGATGTGTCGCTTTTTGGGTAAATGCACTCTTATACCTTTCCACGCAAGGAAAAGAAATTACATTTCATGTACATACATGAATATATGTGTGTTTAAAATATGAATGTATAGAAATATTAAAAACAAGTAAGAACAGACTATAGTCGGACGGGGCCGACCATGTGATACCCTATACCACTAAACGCGTCTTCTTGGGATAAAGTTATAAGATGTGCATTAGAAATTTTACCAATTTTCACACAAAAGTTTTGATCAATTTAACCCGCTAAATATTATCCGATCCGTTGACTTGCACGCTACTTCTTCATCTCAAACCAAAACTACGTTTAAAATTTCGCGCCGATCGGACTATTATTGCGACCTACAGAGCGGCTACAAAATCGAGCAAAAATTTTGTTTTTGGTCCATTTCATCCCTTTAACATTTCACGATCATCGCCAAAAACTAATCAGTTCTATTCTGGTCCAAACCCGACCTCCATACTAAATTTCGTGACAATCGGTCCATAATTGCGGCCTCTAGCTTGATTACAATTTTTAATGGACGGACAGACGGACGGACGGACGGACGGACACACATCGCTAAATCGCTTTATCTCGTCGAGATATGAAGTTTGGTATACCACATGAGGGGTCTACGAAGAATATTTCGCGGCGTTACATGAATTTTTGGGAAAACAAACTTATTATACCCTTTTCCACATTGTGGTATAGGGTATAAAAATTAAGTTGAGGCCATGGGAGCGCTCTTATATTTATTGACGAATAACCTGGATGGGATGCCGGAAAATCAATAAACAAATAAATATAAGCATAAACATAATCACTCTCTGGAAAACATGCAAATTTATATTGCTCACCGAATAACTTCAGGGGTGAAGGGTTAGTTCATGTTCTGTCTAAAGACGATAATATTTAGAAAAAAATTTTGATTCATTTTTTATTTAAACTTTGAAGTGATGTAGTGGTGCATAAAAAAGTAGGCCATATAGAAATATACTCTACAACACACTCTGATAAAGGGTATTATTCAATTCGAATTAAAATAAGGAAAAATGTTTTTATTGCCCATGTGTATTTTGGTGAGAATCGGTTAATATTTCGATATAGCTCCTATCTCTTACAAGATGATAGATTGATAACATTGTTGTAATCTAAATGGTAGCGGATCAAGTTTTGTTTTAAGTAGATAGTGATGAGCAAGTGCTTTTAAACAAAATTTATTTCACGTTCTTTTATTTCACGCAAATATTCACATGAATAAAATACACCAATTATTTTTTCTTAAAATATAGTTCTTAATTTCAATGCCAACACTGTACACCTTTGTTTTAAAAGTTGTGAGAGAGATATGACATTGGAAGACATTTCTGGCTGTGTTTAAAAGGCACAGAATCACATATTTTAAACTTACATTTTGGGTTTAAATTGCGAAATTCTTTAGAAATTAACAATCACTGAAATATGTACATTGCTCTCCTCTTACTCTTCATATGTAACATCCTTTCATGATATTTTAGCAAATAAATATTGCATCATATATCATGGTTACATACACATAAATAAACACACATGTATATTTTTGAATACATTAATAAGGCAAATGTTATTTGTAATTATTTACATTAGTGTATGTATATCACAATTAAACAAAATATATGTATATAAGAATCTTACCAGTAAAAATTCCCTTCGTCTTATTTATTTGAGGCAACATTTAAGCAATTTGGTAATTAAACAAATTGTATTACAACCCAGAATCTTGTTATACTAATTAGAGAAATTATGTACAAATATACATACATATGTACATCATTATGTGTATTATAAGTAAACATATGTATACACAAAATATCTTCTGTTGGCCAAGCAGTTCGAAGACAAATGTTGATAAAAGGGTTTTAATTGTACATTACTTAACAAATACGAGGTGCACTAGAAAAACTTCTGGCCTAGGCAACACGCAGTATCGCCAGGCGTCATTTGTCATTCTTTTGGAATTTTGACAGTTTTTAACCTATGCGCACTCAGGACAGTTTGACATACGACCATGTGTTGGGTTGTTTAAAGTGACTTGAAAAAAACACTATGCAAAAAATGGAATTTACTTGTGAACATTTTCGTCCGATAATTTTTCACAACTTTTGACGTGAAAATCACGGCAAGAGTGCATGGATCGAATTAATTCTTTATACGTCGATAAAGGACCATCAGATAGCACTATGAAAAACTAGTTTAATGAATTCAATCGTGGCCCGACACTCGCCAAAAGCAAAGATCGTGAGGGTCGCCCAAAATCGGAAGTTGTGCCAGTAAAAAAAAACCGTGAGTAAACGGATAATGCACGATCGCCATGTCATACACCGTGAGATAGAGGCACCCTTGGGCATTTCTTCCACCAACTAACATTTGACATTGCATGGACACCTGGCCGCAAAAATGGAATTTTTTCGTTAGATCCAACAAAATTGTCAATTGCTCAAAAAAGGCTCTTGTGAATTGGTGCAAAGAAATTAAAACAAAAATTGGGTGCTTCAAACCACGTTTGTAAGATCGTCACGGACGACGAAGTTTGGATCTATGCTTAGGAGCCCGAAACAAAAATAGGAATCGACCGTTTGGATCTTCGAAAGCGAGCCAAATCCAACGAAAGTTGTTCATGGAAGACGACCTTCAAAGCAAATTGTCGCTTGTTTCTTCGGCAAAACTGACCGTGTGGCGACTATACGGCTTAAGAAATATAGGACGGTTAATTCTGAGTGTTACACTACGATTTGTTTGCCTGAAGTCTCCTAAGAAATTCGAAAAACGAACAATAGAAGACGTGTCGCTCTGCATCGCGACAATGCGAGCTCTCACGCATCGATTCAAACCAGCGCTTGTCTGAACTGACAAAGCGTGGAATTGATGTGTCATGTGCCGTACAGACCTGACTGGGGATCCAATGACTTCATTTAATTGCAGCACATCACGAAATAATGGGTGGTCGTCGCCAGACGATGCTGTAAAAGCGTTAAAAAATCATGTTTTGGAGGTGTCTCAATCAAGCCACTGTAAACAATCCAACAAGTGGTCGTATGTCAAACTGTCCTGAGTACGCTTAGGTTAAAAACTGTCAAACTTTTCAAAAATACTATTAAATGACGCCTGGCGACACTGCGTGTTGCCTAGGCCAGAAGGTTTTGTAGTGCCCCTCGTAATACACGTACGTACAATAAATTTAAATTTATTTACCAAACATTATATGCTAAAGTCTTTATATTTTTTATAAATTTTTCATAAAAACAACTCCTTAATGAAATTCATACACGTTCTTTTGAAATAATTAGAATAGATACGCCCCAACAAGGCCTCTATGGCGCTGGGGCTATATATATAAATGTAAATTATAAAAAAGAATGATATAACACTATGCAACACTGAAAATGCAAACAACTTCTAGTGTGCATTTTTTGATAGAACATATTTAGACTACCAAAACCCTAGTAGGGTTTTGTCCTGTCAGATCCAGTTCGTATTTTATGGCCGCATCTAAACCGGGCTAAAATTACACTTTTTTGCATTTATCGGGCCTTTATCTCAGAAACGATTAGGAATTTGGCCTTGCTGTCTTAGGCAATATTGTAGCCCTGAACTAGTAGAACTTACAGACAGACCATATAGGAAAAACTCCATCTAGGGCATCAAAATCTATAAAATATAGAAAATTTTACATAATTGCTGATATTCTGGTCAGTATCGGCTAAACTATTGGGAGTTGAACCAAGTAAACATTTGCAAAAATCTTCCAAATAATGTTCTCAACAATTCTTTAGAACAATCTGAAACTCTAAATTACTTACTTCATGTTGTTTCAGCGGTATTTTGTATCATTTCTTTTACAACACGTATTTCAAACACGGTTCACACCAACAGTTTATTCTCGCATTTCAGATTTCACTGCATTATTGACATTTCTATTAAATCGTCGTTGAAAAGTGTACTGAAAACAACGGCATAGAGGCATTTTACAACAATGACATGTTCTGAAGAGTTGTGTATTACATTCCAGGGAATATTTTTCCAAAGAAAATATTCAGAAAAAATTAACGGTTTTGGAGATACGGTGTGGAATGTATAAAAATTGTGGAATTTTTGCATATATTTTGAAATTTAAGGCAATAAATGTAGTTTTTCGAGTTCATTATTTCTCCAAATATTTTATTCTTGTTCTTATCTACAAATTTGCTTCAGAGGTCAGAAGAAGATTCGCATTGGTTTCAGAGATATAGCCTCGAATTTCTTTAAAAACTCAATATTTAGCCATGTTTAGATGGGGCCATAAAATCCGAGCTGGATCTGACACAACAAAACCCAACTAGGGTTTCTTGTCGTTTGGGTCTGTACTTTCAAAAAATCCTCAGTTCGAATTGTTTGCACAAGATCACCTTAAAAATGTTGCACAGTGTAATCAATAAATAAAAAAAAATCAAAAGATTGTGTAAGACATTTATGCCAGGGTTGTTAATGGAGTTGTGACGGGAACACAAACACACAACTGTCACAGAAAAACTGCAAGTGGTGTACCCCGCTGTTAACAACATGCATTGCGGTAGAACAGTTTCGTGAGCAAGGTAAGAAGAGAAACCTAATTTCAAAAAAATTCTACAAAACTGACAAGTTAGAATCAGACACAGGGTGCGGACCTAGAAAAGGAGTCTGTATCAATGAACGAAAATGAACTGCTTCCAAGTATGGGTTTATAAACACACGTACGAATATGTAAGTTAATACCAAATACGCTTCAGATGATTTACTCATTTCTGTTTGTTTGTCAAGCTGATGGTGCGCACAGTCTATTCATCTATGAAGCATCGTTAACCCCTCGACCCATTAAGTACTTCGACAAGTGAGCTTTATAATTGTCGAAAGTAATATGTGCTTTTATCGCAGCCGTTGCACATCGTAATACATATTTATTAAAATTTTAATTGCATTTAATTCTAATCACTCTGTTGAAATCTACATACTGATCGCAATATTTAAGGTCGCTCTTTATAATTTTCTTCAGAAGTTTATACCGCTACTAGGATGTTAGGTATTCAAAACACATCCATGAAGCATCGTTAACCCCTCGACCCATTAAGTACTTCGACAAGTGAGCTTTATAACTGTCGAAAGTAATATGTGCTTTTATCGCAGCCGTTGCACATCGTAATACATATTTATTAAAATTTTAATTGCATTTAATTCTAATCAGTCTGTTGAAATCAACATACTGATCGCAATATTTAAGGTCGCTCTTTATAATTTTCTTCAGAAGTTTATACCGCTACTAGGATGTTAGGTATTCAAAACAGCCTAAACGAGAGTTACTTCATAAATTTCTGGACTATTAATGAAATAAATGAATAAATATTGATCATTAAAAATGCTTCTATTGTTTTTCAAAGTATTCTCCAGCTTCGAATACCATGTATATATACTTTTGCACGCGCTCAAACCAATTGTCGAAGCACTTTTTCCACTCTGGTTGAGACACCTCCAAAACATGGTTTCTGAACAATTGAACAGCATTTTTCGGGGAATGAAAACCGTTGACCACGCCTATTTTTGATATGCGGGAATAAAAGTAAGTCCCTGGGTGCCAAGTCAGGGCTGTATGGAGGGTGACACATCGATTCTACCTTTTGGAGCGTCAGAAACGCCCTGGTTTGAGCAGATTTGTCAGAGCCCGCATTGTCATGGTGCTGATTCTTATTCTTTTGTTCATTTTTCGAATTTCTTGGAAAACATCAGGCAAAAAAATTGATGTGTACCACACAGAATTGACCGCCCTAAGCTGTTCAAATAGTCTCCATATGGCCAGTGTTGCCGAACAAACAGGCGACCATTTGCCTAGTGCGCTTCTTCCACGAACAACTTTTGTTGGATTTGGCTCGTCTACGAAGACCCATATGCATAGATCCATGAGGCGTCATTTGTAACGATCTTACAAAAGTCTAATGAAGCACATCCATCGTATTTTTTTTCAAAATTTCTTTGAACAAATCGACACGAAACTGTTTTTATACCCTACACCACTATGTGGAAAGGGTATTATAAGTTTGTGATGGTAAAAATTCATGTAACACCGCGAAATATTCGTCGGAGACCCCCAATGTGGTATACCAATCTTCATATCTCGGCGAGATAAAGCGATTTTGAGATATGTGTCCGTCCGTCCGTGTGTCCGTCTGTCCATTATAAATTGTACGAAATTTGGTATGGAGGTCGGTTTCACTTTAGAATAGATCGCTATTTTAATTGGTGATGATCGTGAAATATTTAGCAGGTGAAATGGACCAAAAACATAATTTTTGTCCGATTTTGTAGCTGTTCTGTAGGTCGCAAAAATAGTCCAATCGCCTCGAAATTTTAAATAAGGTAAGAGTATATGACAAAGAAGAAGCTTGCAATTTGAGATGGCGATCAGATAATATTTAGAGGGTTAAATGGACCACAACTTTTGTATGAAAATTGTGAAAATTTTTAATATACAGCTTATATCTTTGTTCCTGAAAGACGCATTCCTTCCCCGTGAGTCATATTTCGAAGACGATCTCTTGATCTTTCCATTGATGTCAAATATATTGATATACGTGATCAGATAACAAAGTTACAGCCTTATATATCCAGTTTTTTGTTGGTAGTGCAATCATAAACACGCTAGAGGTAGCAATTATAGCTCAATAGTCACGAAATTTCGCACGAGGTAAGGATTTAGGTTGAAGAAAATGCCTATAATTTTGCATGATGATCTGATATTATTTAGCGGGTGACATAGACCATTACTTTTGTATGAAAAATATACAAATTTTATATCTGGTCCATATTTTAATTCCTGGAGGGCATATTCCGGCAAAGTAGCGTACATATGGAAAAAGAACTACTGACCTTTCCCCTGATCCAAATTGCAATAATATGTCTGCTAGATAACGGGCCTACAGCCTAATATATAATGGGGTTTCTGTCGAGAAACACAATTTCCTCCCATGCTACAAATTGTCGATATCATGACAATTGGATGTTTTATAAAAATATTGCAGCATGGGGTCGCCTCGCCACTTATTTTATACCTCAGGATTTACAGTAAAGAGGATATATACAAAATACGACTAAAGATGTGTCTCACCGAAATTATGGTTTTAGACTTTAAGTATGTTTGGACGAAATTTGTTTTAGACAATTTGGAGTCTATTTAGCCCAGTCCGTTCATCTGTCTCTCTTACTGTCTACCTGTCTGGTGGGCACGAAAATTTTATACTTCAAAATATTTTGCCCAAACTTAGTTTAAGTTTGAATATAGGCTATATTCCACATTCCCCACAAAATTGTGTGATCGATAACACTATGCAACACTGAAAATGTAAACAGCTTCTAGTATGCACATTTTGAAAGTACATATTTAGACTACAAAACCCCTAGTAGGGGTTTGTCCTGTCAGATCCAGTTTGGATTTTATGGCCTCATCTAAACCGGGCTAAATCTACACTTTTTTGCATTGATCAGGCCTTTATCTCAGAAACGAAAAGGAATTTGGCCTTGCTGGCTTTAGCAATATTGTAGCCCTAAACTAGTAGAACTTATCTGTTGAACACACTACACAAGAAAAACTTCATCTAGGGCATCCAAATCTATAAAATATAGAAAATTTTACATAATTGCTGAAATTCTGGTCAGTGTCGGCTAAACTATTGGGAGTTGAACCAGTTAACCTTTTGCATAAATCTTCCAAATAAAGTTCTCAACAATTCTTTAAAACATTCTGAAACACTAAAATGCTTACTTAATGTTGTTTCGGCGGTATTTTGCATCATATCTTTTACAACACGTATTTCAAACACAGCTCACACCAACATTTTATTCTCGCATTTCGGATTCCACTACATTATTGACATTTTTATTAAATCGTCTTTGAAAAATGTACTGAAAACAACGGCATAGAGGCATTTTACAACAATTACATGTTCTGAAGAGTTGTGTATTACATTCCAGGGAATATTTTCCAAAAGAAAATATTCGGAAAAAATTAACGGTTTTGGAGATACGGTGCGAAATGTATAAAAATTGTGGAATTTTTGCATATATTTTGAAATTTGAGGCAATAAATGTAGTTTTGCGAGTTCATTATTTCTCCAAATATTTTATTCTTGTCCTTATCTACAAATTTGCTTCAGAGGTCAGAAGAAGATTCACATTAATTCACTCAATATTTAACCATGTTTAGATGGGACCATAAAATCCGAGCTGGATCTGACACAACAAAACCCAACCAGGATTTATTGTCGTTTGGGTCTGTACTTTCAAAAAATCCTCAGTTCGAATTGTTTGCACAAGATCACCTTAAAAATGTTGCACAGTATAACTGGCGAAGTGAGCAATCGATCGATAGATTGGGTAAGACTATATACAAAATTCGGAAGAGTGAAATTTAAGAGCCCTCTCGAATCGTTTTGAATTTTTTCAGCAGATTGTCTTGCGGTCCCCTTTGTGATGGTACAATTGCAATAGCAAGTCCATACAAGAAACCCTGAAAAATAGACAAGAAACCTGAGGCTGAGGGTATATCACCGTTAACGCAGGTGACTTAAATTATCTTCTTTGGTGTGTAATTGAATATGAATAATTTTGGGATTTATACATTTGTTTGCATGCAAATTATTTGAATTTATATTCATTAGTATTTTTACCGGTATAAAATATATTTTTGATATCACAATATATACCCACAATGAACTATTTTCGAAATACACTGAAAAGCACAAAACTACGTGAGGACGATAGATCTACAATAAACTCACAAATTTCCATTATCAGAGATGTAGCAAATTGCATTGTATATATGTATATTTATTTATTTTAGGTTATTCCAAAAAGGAACCTGATATTCAAAAACAATTTGAAGGTTTAGCAGGAGCGGCTAATCAATGTGAATTTTCCTAATCAATGAATTTTCCAATATTTTTTCCACAAACATCCCAGTAGGGACAAGGGAGGCTTCTCTTATATCAATGGATTCATATTATGTTATTGATATGTGACCTAGTTTTTATCGCCGAATCCGAACGGCGTGTCCTAGAGACGGTTTTCATGGCTGAAATACTCAGGAAATATCATAAACATTATTAAGGGGTATTTTGCCACCGTTGAAAATTTGATTCAGCATGCAAAGTGTTCACATAGCTGATTCCTAGAGGTTGTGGTGTAGGGTATCAAATTGTCGGCCCAGTCCGACTATAGCCTTAGCTTACTTGTTTGTTTTTGAGCGATTGTCAAATTTTCCGGTTCCCAGCGAGAACAAACTTTTTTACCGACAGGTGTTCATGCAATATCGAATGTATGCTGGGGGAAGAAATGCCCAAGGATCCATCTATCTTACGGTATGTCACATGGCGATCAGTTCACGCACGGCATCAATGTTCTCTGGAACACCACCGTTTTTGGACGACCTTCGTCGGCTACGATTGAATTCATAAAACCAGTTTTTTACAGTGTTGTAGCTTGGTGCTTCATCGCCATACAGGGATTTAAGTTCATGGATGCAGACTTCCCACGTCGAAAGTTGTGAAATATGATGATTGTGAATATTTCCCTTTTTATATCCTCCGCCTAGTATGGAGGGTAATAAAGTTTGTTTATTCTTGATCAGGGTAAAATTCTGAGTCGATCAATAAATACATGTCCCTCCGTCCATCCGCCCGGGGTAATCATTCTAGCATCCACAAACAAGAGGTATGATGCTGAAATTTGGAAAATATGCATCTTTTGTTTGCATATAACGGTACCATCCGATTTCAGATATGTTTACGTTGTTAGCTACAGCTATAATTTGCCATTTAGGGTTCGTAGCAATAGCTTCCACATAACTGTACAGCCCGATTTCTAGTATTTTGATGTGTTCAGCTACATTTTCACATGGAATTAGCTTTAATTTGACATTTAGTGTTCCTAGTTATCAAAAAACTTATCCACCAAAACTTGTGGACATAGGTATGTTCATTATATTATTATTCAACTGAATAAGCTGAAATTTGGTATAAAGTCTTCGTTGTTGTTAAAAACCCGTGCTGAGAATTGTAGGCACAAGTGATCGTTTTGTTAATAATATGATGGATTGAAAACAGTTATAGAAATTGCGGCAATTTACATTTGACCTTAAATGACAATTTGAAAGAAAATAATAAACCAGTAGTGCGATTCTCTAACTCATATTTTGAGTTACGAAGTTCGTGCGGATCGACCAAAAACAGCCGTTGTCCCAGAAAAAAATTAAGTCGTGCATGAACGGATAATGAATGCAATATCGCCATGTTATATACAGTGACATAGAGGCATCCTTGGATACTTCTTCCACCAACTTTCATTTAATATTGCATGGAAACCTGGCCGCAAAAATGGGGTTTTCTCGTTGGATCCAGCACAATTTGACAATCGCTCAAAAAAGTCTCTTGTGGATTGGTGCAAAGAAACTGTGAATAAAACGATCGCGGCGCTTTAAACGACGTTTATAAGACCGTCACAGACGACGGATCTTAGATCTATGCTTAGGTGCGTGAAATAAAACAGGAATCGACCGTTTAGATCTTCGAAAGCGAGATAAATCCAACGATAGTTGTTCAAGTAAGAATCACATCAAAGCAAATGGTCTCCTGTTTCTTCGGCAAAACTTGCCGTGTGGCGACTATGCGGCTTGGGAAATGTAGGAGGTTAATTCTGAGTGGTACACTACAATTTCCCATTTATATGTACAAGTGATTTGGAAGTGCATGAAATTATGCATTTTCACTCATAATTTTTACAAGAGCGTGACTACTGGAAGATGCACTCCATTGCACTGCATTTTAACTGAGCCTTTGGCACTGCATTTTACTGACCCTTTGGGGGTAGAATAGGATGCAGTCCAAAGCACGTGTTTTGATACATTCTGCGGAATGTTTGCAAGCCATTACAAAATATCCCAGAACAAATAAAATGCATTTATCATTTGTGTAAAACAAAAATATTAAGAACTATTAGCAGGGTTGGCGTTTTTTTGTTTGGGATGACGACTTCTATTTTGTTTTTCAAAATAGTCAGGCTTAATCCCATAGTCGTTGTTTTAATATTTTATTAAAACAACTTTAATTTATTAGTGGGACAAAATTGGCGATGTTTACCAAGGGGTAAGGCAGGGAATACTATAGTTTCAGATCTCGCCACAGATCTTCATCAGTTCCCTTATTTCTTGTTTTTCAACAAGAAACTTTTTATACCCAAGTGTCAATTGCTAGCTCAAATAGATACGTGCACAAAGAAACACTCTGATCGAGAATTTCTTTGGCACTACCTAAACTCTAGCAACTTCACTTGGCACCGTCCGACAATTTTCAATAGATTGCGTTACACATGAAGCGGACTATATACGTCTGAAGCTATAGGAAAAATGGAGTAAAATGACACTTAAGATGTTTCGATTCCTCATACTGTTGATCTTTTGAAATACATTCAAAGGACATCATTTTTCAAAAAAAGATTTTAAATACTTGTACTCATCAAACGATGCGGGTGTCATATTAAAGACAATAATATCGGCTTTATATGACAAAGGATAACAAGGACATCAAAAATGTCCTTTAAAAATTAAATACTAAAAAATCCTTTGAAAACATCCTGCATTTTTTCAAAACAATATATGTTAATATCTCTTATGTAGTGCAACACTTCCAGAAATTTTAATGTCCTATCTCTGTAAGTTATTTTTTATAGATATTTACATGAAATTCTTCAAAGAAAACAATATAGAATACATTGTGCGACACTAACAAAACTAAAAAAATACGAACAAACCATGTTCTGACAGCGCAGCATGATAGAAGATCAAAAATAAGAAGACACGTGTCCCGGCATTTTCCCCCATCAAAATCCACCAAACCACATCATCAAGGTTTTAATTGCCAAGGTCAAATGTATTTTATAATTATTTCTAAGGGTTGGTCTACCCATATCAAACTCATCAAAATTGAAGAAAACAACCAACTACAAAAATGTTATTTAGATCTCAATAAACATGTTTCTAGAATGTACGAACTCTGTAGAAGCGGTCAGGTCAAAATATCACAACAAATTCGATTTTTATACTTTTTTTCTTGGGTTCTGGTTCATAGATAATAAACCGCTCAAAAAACAATCAACAACAATAACGTAGCAAGAATATCAGTCTAGAAAATATGAGACTGGCAAAATTATCCCTTTTGACAACAAGGCCTCAAACCTTTGGGGCCCATAACCGCTAAAGTGGAAGCAATGGGGAAAACGCCGGGGCAATGGACTTCTTATTTTTAATATCCTATTTTGCTGTGGTGTCAGAATATGGTTTGTTCGCATTTTTATACCCTACACCACACTGGGGTAAGGGGTATTATGTCTTTGTGCATTTGTAAAACATACAAAAAGAAACGAAATAAACCTATAGTTCCTTTTGAGGATATATATATAAACACTTTCTGAGTCGATTTATGCATGTCCGTGTGTCCATGTATTTTTGTTCGCAACGTACAGGTCGCATTTTTTTCCGATTCAGCTGAAAATTGGGCACTACAATTTTTTTTAGCCATAGGAAGAACGCTATTGCTTTTAGTGAAAATCGGTTCAGATTTGGATATAGCTCCCATATATATTTTCGCCCGATTTCACGTATTTGCTGCCCAAACACGCTACAACGTCCGATTTTGATGAAATTTGAAATGTTTGACTGAATTCGGCCTAGAAATAAGTGTCCCAAATTATATCGAAATCGGTTTAGATTTGGATATAGCTCCCCTATATATATTCGGCCGATTTCACGTATTTTCTGTACCAAACACGCTATATATTTCCGATTTCGATGAAATTTTGAATGTGTGACTGAATTCGGTCTGGAAATAAATGTGCCAAATTATATTCAAATCGGTTCAGATTTGGATGTAGCTCCCATATATATATTTTCGGCCGATTTCGCGTATTTGCTGCACCAAACGCGCCATATAAGTCCGATTTCAGTGATACTTGGAATGTGTGACTGAATTCGGTCAGGAAATAAATGTGCCAAATTATATAGAAAACGGTCCAGATCTGGATATAGCTCCGATTTATATTTTACATATTCACAGTGGTGTAGAGTATCATATAGTCGGCCCCGCCCGACTTTGATCCTTTCCTTACTGATTTTTAATTTTTTTCGTGGCGCACAATGATATAGAACAAAATGTTTTGTTTTCTGTGAAGAATAAAAAATAACTTACCAAGCTAGGATATTGAAATTTCGGGAAGTTATGCACTACATAAAGGATATTATTTACTTACTTACTTAGCTGGCCCATTACAGAACATTTGTTCCGTAGACCGAACCAATTCTATATGTTTAGTGATTCGCTTTCTGCAATAGTGCGCCTTGTCATCGCTTCATCCACTTGTTTGCGACATTTATTCTTTGGCCTGCCAATTCTGCGTGCACCGCCATGCGGCCCGAATTTATACGCCTTTTTAGCGGGTTCATCATCGCTCATTCGTATGATATGGCCCAGCAACGCAATCGCTGCATCTCGATACGTTTATCTATACTGATGTCGTTGTATAGCTGATACAGCTCGTGGTTCATGCGACGTCGATATTCACCGTTAACGCAGATTGGTCCGTAGATCTTTGGAAGATTTTTTTTCTCAAACACGCCAATCATTGCCTTATCTGCTTGCGCAAGTACCCAGGATTCGGAACCATACATCAGAACGGGTAGTATCAGTGTTTTGTAAAGCGTAATTTTTGTTTAACGAGTTGTGGCTTTGTTTTTAAAGTGCTTACTTAAGCCAAAGTAGAATCTGTTTGCCAATACAATTCTTCTTTTTTATTTCGCAACTGATGTCGTTTGTTGTGTTTACGGCGGTGCCGAGGTATACAAAGTATTTTACTACCTCAAAAGTATAGCAAACAACTTCCACTGTTGGTCCGAGCTTTACGGACGACTTTCGCTGTTTACCGCCAGACCAACTTTTGCTGATTCTCCTTCGTCCTACTTAAAGGTATCAGTTACTTCCTTTATTGATCGTACCATAATGTCAATGTCATCAGCATAAGCACGCAACATGTGGCTGTTGTTGTAGATTGTCCATTTCTTTTGACATTTGCATCTCGTATAACCTTTTCCAGAAGGATATTGAAGAGATCACACGAAAGGCTGTCTCCTTGCCTGAAACCTCTTTTGGTACAAAACTCTTCGGAGAGGTTTTTTCCTATTTTAACTGAAGATCTTGTGTCAGTTAGAGTCATTTTACAAAGTCGAATGGGCTTTGCTGGGATACCACGTGCAGACCTGGCTTGGAATACCTTTGGGCGTAGGGGGCTGTCGAAGGCTACGCGTTCTTTAGCCGGTTTATTGCTGTCTTTACCTCTTAATGGCCGGGTGGTATACATTCAATACCATCTTCTTGGATTGGATCTGTGGTATCTTCGTCGATTTCGCTACTATTGGATACCAACAGTTTGGAAAAATGCTCTTTCCATATCTGTATCAGTTACCAAATTACCTTGCTGGTCTCTACAGGAGGATGTGTCAAAGCCAGTGCCAAAGCCATCAGTTTGATGTTTCACATCTCGATCTCACACTCCCGCTTTTCCAAGATGGGTCTCATCTCTGCTTTTTCTCACGATAACTCTCTAGTGCCCTACGCGATCCTACTGATTGTAAAGTAGCCCTATATATGCCGCATTTTTCTCTTCGGTAGCAGCACGACACTCCTGGTCATATCATGGATTCCTTGGTTGAGGTCTCTGGTATCCAAGTACTGATTTTGCGTCTGTTTGCATGGAGTGGGCAATGTTTTGCCATTGTCCTGATATGTTTTTGGGATGGAGTGCTTTGATTAAGTTAAGTGGAATATGCTGTAGCTATCTGTTGTGATTGCAGCTTACCGATGTCCAACTTCCGTGTTGTGTCTGTTCGCACTTTGTTTGCTAAGTTTTATGTGGTACGTATCTTTGCTGCAACTAGGTGGTGGTACGAGTCTATGTTTGCAACACGCTCGATGCATGTCTTCCATCTATCACAAAATTATCAATTTGATTTCTTGTTTCCTGATCTGGAGACAGCCAGGTGCCCTTATGAATATCGAGATGACTAAATCTTGTACTGCTAACTACCATGTTTTTTGCAGCTGCAAAGTCTATCAGCCTCATACCATTGTCAGATGTTTCACTGTGGAGACTGAATTTCCCGACTGTTGGGCCAAAGATATTCTCCTTTCCAATTTTGGCATTAAAATCGCCTAGTATAATTTTAATGTCATGGGCAGGGCAACGGTCATAAGTTTCTTCTAAGCGCTCGTAAAATGTATCTTTGGTCTGTTCGTCCTTGTCTTCAGTGGGAGCATGAGCGCAAATAAAGCTGATGTTGAAGAATTTAGCTTTAAATCGAATTGCAGCGAGTCTTTCGTTCACTGGGTTTCTTCATCTGGAGACCAGATGTTTTAACCTACGACCAACTAAAAATCCGCAGCCAAACTCATGTTTTGTGTTATGGCAGCTATACTACAGTGCATCACCTTTAGTTGTTGTTGTTGTGACGCCTTTCCCAATCCATCGTTTTTCCTGTATGGTAATAATGTCGGCCTTGTACTTTTCGAGGACATCTGTTAATGCGTATACTGCACCTTCTCTATAAAGAGTGCGATAATTCTAGGTGCAGATTCGCAGATCATGGTCCTTAAAACGTTTGCGGAGCTCGTCAACTTTAGAGGGATTTGTTTTTTCATAGTGGCCTGCTTTTTTTCTAAGGGAGGGTTACTAACTCGTCGCCCAATCCCTAGTTTTTAACGTTCTAATTGGTGAACGCGCAGCACATTTTAGCTCACTACCTTTAACGGATATTAACATATATTTTATTTTTTTATTTTTATATTTTTTTAAAAGGCAGAATGTTTGCAAAGAATTTTTTGGTATTTAATTTTTCAAGGACATTTCTGATGTCCTTGTTATCCCTGAATGCAATAAATGAAAATTAGTATATAAAATCAATATTCTCCTCTTTAATATGGCAACAACAACAGCATCGTGCGATGAGTACGAGTATTTAAAATATTTTTTTTTTTTTTTTGAAAAATTTTGCCCTTTGAAGTTTGTATGTGGCTTTAAAGGCCAACAGGATGAGAAATCGAAAAATCTTAAGTGCCATTTTACTCCATTTCAGACGTACGTATATAGTCCGGCTCATGTGTAATTTTGGCTGTCGGACAGTGTAATCATTATTTAGTTGAAAACATTTTATTAATCAATCAATTAATCAATTAACTAAACATGAAAAAAAGAGAATCAATTTGTTGATTGAATTCGAGATGACTAAGGTTAATTTATTTATTGTTATCCCTTGTACAAGAAAAATCTTAAAAGATAAGCATCTAAATGAAAATGAATGTTCCATTTTCTTTTCATCATTCATCATCCCAAAAAGGGACCATGAGAACAAAAACATTTAAAACATTTAAATGGAATGAATGAATTGGGTATTTTAAGATATTTAAAAGGGAGGGGTAGATTTTAAAAGCAATACAAAAGAAGAACATTTGTTAATGTTTAAATCTTAAAAGGAAAAACGATTTGAATTGTATCAGGCCTAATTGTTGATTCGTCTTTTATCATAGATTTGTATGTTTGATTTACCGTTTGTAAGGCATTGAAAAACTTTTGTGGGAACATATAAAGTATAAATATTCTTGATCAGGGTAAAATTCGAAATCTATATATTTTTTACGGTCAGTCCGTTTGAGGTAATCACAAATTGACATAAGACGTCCAAGTATGGGCTATATCGGCTCATCTTTTTTTATGGCATTAAAAGTTCCAAGTTTTCGAAGAACTCATACACCAAAAATTGTGGACATACATAGGTTTTCCTGTTTAGAATAGTCACTGTACCACCCGATTTCGGATAGTTTGGAGTTTAAATCGATATTTTCGGATAAAATTGGATGTAATTTGGGGTTTGGGTATTGAAATAATAATTTTTTGATCAGGTTAAAATTCTAGGTTGATCTAGTATTTTCCGTCTGTTGTAAGCACATTTGCGTCCGCAATAATCGATTAAAACGCTACATTTTTACACATGAGTGTATTTTTCCCATAGGCTATCCAAGCCCCCTTTGGGTATATCTATATATATAAATGAGCTTGGTGATAAGTGACTGACTGACTGACTGACTCATCATCAACGCCCAGCCAAAACGGCTAAAGCTAGGAGCTTGAAATTTTACCAGTGGGTCACTATTGATGCAAATGTGCGAGATAAGGCCGGGTTTTAGAAAATTCGTCCTGGAACCACAAAAAATAACAACAACAAAAATCCTTATTTTTCATTACTATTACGTACTTATTCACTTAGTTGGCCCTCTGCAAGACATGTGTCAAATTAACAATGCTATAACTTCTTGATATCGTAAGAGATCACACATAATTTCAAATTTTGCAGTTTACTTCTAGGCGCACTTATTTTATCGTAAACCACTAACTAATAGAAAGACAATTACGCAAAAAATAAAACAAAAAAAAAAGGTGTCGCACAAAACATTTTCATTCGTTAAAATCCAGTTAGAAAAAATGATTACAAACGATGCATTTGTAAAAATTTTGATTTTCAATTTAAAATTAAAACAAAAATTCTTTCAATAAATAATGTTGGGTTTGTTGAACAAATGAGTTGATGTTGAAGACAACATTAGGGGAATAAATTCAGAAATCGGCCAGAAATAACAACTACTAAAAACTGTATGGACCTGACTTTTTGGTAATAACTAAATGTTTCAAATCAATGAAAGTACAATAAAATTGTGCATATTACAACGATTTATTTGCAATTAAGAATTTTATCGTATATGGAGATGTACAGTCATAACTATTCAATTTTCAATTTCAAAATCTGTAATTTGAAGAAATTGCTAAATAGTTAATGAAATCAATAATAGTCCCCAAACCAGAGACAAAAGATTGGTTCTGTAATTGAAAACGATTTTGGAGTATGTGTGTTACGTGAAAAAGGCAGAAAAGTATTACATAACAAGTATTCATCACGAAGGGTTAGGAAAAAGTTCTCTCCCCGCAACATATAAAGCAACGAATCAGATTTGCTACTTAGAAGATTTCAAGCCCGTTAAAGTACTTTGATGACGTTATATTTTCTGATGAGATGAAAATTATGTTGCACTATTACGACGGAACCCAAAAAATATGGCGCAATCCTCTCACAGCCCTGGAAAATAAAAATGCAATACATACTGTAAAGTTCGGAGAACTGTAAATTATGGTATGGGCATAGACAAATGAAGTGTATAGACAAAGGATTACTCATGTTGAGTGCTGTCAACAGACTCAAACCAAAATACTCAACATTTTTCGAAGTAGATTTTTGAGAAAAATTGCAAGATTTTCTTTTACATCTGAGTATGTAGATTTCGTCAAAAACTAACCCCATACAGTTTTTGTTAGAACAAAATGTTTTTAAATTGTGTTTTTAATTGAGTTGTTCTGAAAACGGAATCGATGTTAACAAATGAATCGTATACACAAAGGATTACTCATTCGATTTGTTCCTGGGTTTTACCATTTTTGAGATATAGAAGTTCAGTAGTGGGATTCTGTAACTCATTTTTGCTGTTATCGATAATTGTCGGTAAAATTAAAATGCTTATAATTTCGATAATTAACTAAAATTTTCGGTAAGTTAACGATGAATAAAAAGTAGTCGCTAGCCTCTACCGACACAAACAGTGATGCCAATTTTTCTTTATGTTTTTAGTCATAATTTTGCGATTTGATTTTACCGATTTTTGTCGGTAACAGCAAAAATGAGTTACAGAATCCCACTACAGGTCACAGTTTTAGGTTTTTTGTTAGGTTTTCGCGAGTTTGCTTGAAAACGGCATGTATTGGAAAATTTCGGAATTTTTTCCTAGGTTGTACCATTTTTGCGATATATAAGTTAAAGTAGGGAAATTGCAGTCATGACATTCAGTCAGTGAATTGTCCTAATCTGAACATCTATATCTTAAAAATGGTAAAACCTACAAAAATATCAAAAAGGACAACTTTGTAGAGAATTTTGGATGCTACTACAATTTCTTTATTCAATTTTGAAAGGGCATGAAAACCTTAAAACCCCCAAAAAATGTGAACTTTGACCGTGATTTATTTAAAAAGCGCTCAGGCGATTTTTTTCTTCCCCAGGTGTAAGCTCCTTTCATTTAATGTTGGTTCAAGAGCACCGCATCATGTTATATGCTGTTAACCGACCCAAACAAAAATACTCAACGTTTTTCGAAGGCGATTTAAAAAAATGCAATATTTTCATTTATACATTTATCTGAGGATGTAGATTTCTTGAGGAGCTTGAAATTTTACCAGAGGGTCACTGTTGATGCAAATGTGCGAGATAAGGCCGGGTTTTAGAAAATTCGTCCTGGAACCACAAAAAATAACAACAACAACAATCCTTATTTTTCATTATTATTACGTACCTATTTACTTAGTTGGCCCTCTGCAAGACATGTGTCAAATTAACAATGCTATAACTTCTTGATATCTTAAAAGATCACACATAATTTCAAATTTTGTAGTTTACTTCTAGGCGCACTTATTTTATCGTAAACCACTAAATAATAGAAAGACAAAGACAAACCGATATTGATTTTGTTTTCACGTAACAGGTGTCGCACAAAAGATTTTCATTCGTTAAAGTCCAGTTAGAAAAAATGATTACATACGATGCATTTGTAAATATTTTGATTTTCAATTTAAAATTAAAACAAAAATTCTTTCAATAAATAATGTTGGGTTTGTTGAACAAATGAGTTGCTGTTGAAGACAACATTAGGGGAATAAATTCGAAATCGGCCAGAAATAAAAACAACTAAAAACTGTATGGACTTGACTTTTTGGTAATAACTAAATGTTTGCAAATCAATGAAAGTGCAATAAAATGTTGCATATTACCACAATTTATTTGCAATTAAGAATTTTATCGTACATATATGGAGATGTACAGTCATAACTATTCATTTTCAAAATCTGTAATTTGAAGAAATGGCTAAATATTAAATGAAATCAATAATAGGTCCCAAACCAGAGACAAAAGATTGGTTCTGTAATTGAAAACGATTTTGGAGTATGTGTGTTACGTGAAAAAGGCAGAAAAGTATTACATAACAAGTATTCATCACGAAAGGTTAGGAAAAAGTTCTCTCCCCGCAAAATATAAAGGAACGTATCAGATTTGCTACTAAGAAGATTTCAAGCCCGTTAAAGTACTTTGATGACGTTATATTTTCTGATGAGATGAAAATTATGTTGCACTATTACGACGGATCATAAAAAATATGGCGCAACCCTCTCACAGCCCTGGAAAATGAAAATGCAATACATACTGTAAAGTTCGGAGAACTGTAAGTTATGGTATGGGCATAGACAAATGAAGTGTATAGACAAAGGATTACTCATGTTGAGTGCTGTCAACAGACTCAAACCAAAATACTCAACATTTTTCGAAGTAGATTTTTGAGAAAAATTGCAAGATTTTCTTTTACATCTGAGTATGTAGATTTCGTCAAAAACTAACCCCATACAGTTTTTGTTAGAACAAAATGTTTTTAAAATTGTGTTTTTAATTGAGTTGTTCTGAAAACGAAATCGATGTTAACAAATGAATCGCATAGACAAAGGATTACTCATTCGATTTGTTCCTAGGTTTTACCATTTTTGAGATATAGAAATTCAGGTCACAATTTTAGGTTTTTTGTTAAGTTTTCGCGAGTTTGCTTGAAAACGGCAAGTATTGTCATAATGGGACTAAAAAAATTTGAAAAACTGTGAAAATTTCGTAATTTATCCCTGGGTTGTACCATTTTTGCGATATATAAGTAAAAGTAGAGAAATTGCAGTCATGACATTGTTTCATATGGAGACGATACAGTCAGTGAATTTTCCTAATCTGAACATGTATATCTCAAAAATGGTAAAACCTACGATAATATCATAAAATTAAATTTTGTAGACAATTTTCACTGCTACAACATTTTATTCCATCTTGATAGGGCGCGAAACCCTAAAAACCCCAAAAAATGTGAACTTTGACCGTGATTTATTTAAAAAGCGCTCAGGCGATTTTTTTATTCCCAGGTGTAAGCTCCTTTCATTTAATGTTGGTTCAAGAGCACCGTATCATGTTATATGCTGTTAACAGATCCAAACCAAAATACTCAAAGTTTTTCGAAGGCGAATTAAAAAAAATTTGCGATATATAAGTTAAAGTAGGGAAATTGCAGTCCTGACATTGTTTCATATGGAGACGATACAGTCAGTGAATTGTCCTAATCTGAACATCTATATCTTAAAAATGGTAAAACCTACAAAACTATCATAAAGGACAATTTTGCAGAGAATTTTCGATGCTACAACATTTTCTTTATTCCATTTTGATAGGTCGTGAAAACCTAAAAACCCCCAAAAAATGTGAACTTTGAACGTGATTTATTTAAAAAGCGCTCAGGCGATTTTTTTTTATTCCCAGGTGTAAGCTCCTTTCATTTAATGTTGGTTCAATAGCACCGCATCATGTTATATGCTGTTAACCGACCCAAACAAAAATACTCGACGTTTTTCGAAGGCGATGTAAAAAAATTCAATATTTTCATTTATACATATATCTGAGGATGTAGATTTCTTGAGGAGCTTGAAATTTTACCAGTGGGTCACTGTTGATGCAAATGTGCGAGATAAGGCCGGGTTTTAGAAAATTCGTCCTGGAACCACAAAAATAACAACAACAAAAATCCTTATTTTTCATTATTATTACGTACTTATTCACTTAGTTGGCCCTCTGCAAGACATGTGTCAAATTAACAATGCTATAACTTCTTGACATAATTTCAAATTTTGTAGTTTACTTCTAGGCGCACTTATTTTATCGTAAACCACTAAATAATAGAAAGACAAAGACAAACCGATCCTGATTTTGTTTTTACATAACAGGTGTCGCACAACAGATTTTCATTCGTTAAAGTCCAGTTAGAAAAAATGATTACAAACGATGCATTTGTAAAAATTCTGATTTTCAATTTAAAATTAAAACAAAAATTCTTTTAATAAATAATGTTGGTAGGAAAAAGTTCTCTCCCCGCAAAATATAAAGGAACGAATCAGATTTCCTACTAAGAAGATTTCAAACAAATGTGTAATGAAATCTGTTCAGTAGTGCGATTCACAAACTAATTTTGTGAGTTACCGACAAGTGTCGGTAAAATTAAAATGCTTATAATTTCGGTAATTACCGAAAGAATATGTGGTAATACCTTAAACTGTCGTACTTTACTGGTTAAAGAATTTGTAAATAGGAACGGGTGAAACTATACTCTGCATTTTAATTTATTTATTTATTATCCTCCTTTATATTCGTGTGAATTCTCCGCTAACGAAGTAGCGGCCACATGCTAGTAAAGTATAAATATTCTTGATCAGGGTAAAATTCGAAATCTATATATTTTTTACGGTCAGTCCGTTTGAGGTAATCACAAATTGACATAAGACGTCCAAATGTGGGCTATATCGGCTAATCTTTTTTTAACAGCCCCCATATCCCTATAGCCACCATTATATGGCATTAAAAGTTCAAAGTTTTCGAAGAACTCATACACCAAAAATTGTGGGCATACATGGGTTCTCCTGTGGGCATACATGGGTTCTCCATGTCACTGTACCACCCGATTTCGGATAGTTTGGAGTTTAAATCGATATTTTCGGATCAAATTGGATGTAATTGGGGATTTGGGTATTGAAATAATAATTTTTGATCAGGTTAAAATTCTAGGTTGATCTAGTATTTTCCGTCTGTTGTAAGCACATTTGCGTCCGCAATAATCGATAAAAACGCTACATTTTTACACATGAGTGTATTTTTCCCATAGGCTATCCAAGCCCCCTTTGGGTATATCCCCCATATAAAAGTACCTAGGGATTTTTTTTTATTTTGCGTTTTTTTTTCTAAATTTTTTGATAAAAGGTCCACATATTCCTATAACCCCCATAGAACGGTCCTTCCCGATTTTAGGTATTTTGAAGGTTTCAGACTTATTATCAAATAGAAATGGATGAAATTTGGTATTTATTCTGCGATGAGTGTGCAAAATATTCTAGAAGAGAATTATCTGTATAGGCCCAAGAGCGTAACTCCCGATTTTCGGTATTTTGATGAATGTGGCCTCAATATCCAACCGAAATGGTTGCAATTTGGCATTTAGTCTGCATTAAGAGGAAAATACGTTCTACCCGAAATTTCGGTATTGAAGGTTTCAGCGTCACTGCCGAACCGAAATAGATGAAATTTAGTCTTCGATGCGAATATAAAACACTCCGGAGAGAATTATCAGTGTATATCCTCGGATTTTTAAAGGTTGTAGCTTAAATATTGCGCCGAAATCTGACTAAATGTTCGTAATGAATGACAGTTATGAAAAGAAATAAGACTGTGAGTCAGTTGTACTTCAGACCGCGATCTGAGACCGTGAGTTTGAGAAGAAATAAAAGAAAGCTGTGTGCTTAGTAAAGTCGTTTACAAATTATTAAAGTAAAATCAATAGAGCATTTTAGAGTCGTAATCTAAACGACTTATCGTTTTAGTTGGTACAAACCGTATCGAGGAGTAAAGCACATATTAATTTTTAGGTCTATATTTTAGGCCCTAGTTAAATTATCCACTATAATACATCCTCCACTATAATACACACGTTACATTTTATGATGTTACTCATACGTTTTGGAACTAGTACAAGGAACTAGGAACTAGATTACCCAACTCTAGTTTCTATTGTGTAATGTAGACTGTAAAAACACAAGCATAATCATGGTTTTCCATCAACAAATACAACTTTTGTTAGGTTATATGTATGTATGTGGTATAGTGATGTCATGTGGTGAATATTGATGTCACGAAGCTACACCCACATGGTGTCGATTATGCGGTATGCTGGTTTCTACATTTATATTATGCAGTTTTTTGGTGTAACAAGTATATATAAATAGATTATTTGTTTTCTATTGACACCATAAATACCCATAGTAATCATTTATAGTCTATCGAATACTGACAGAAAATAAAAATTGCTTTACTCTCGTAGTTGTGTGCGGTTTTGCAAAAATTGTTGTAGTGGTCGCATGACGCAGTAGAAATATCTGACTAAAATTAAAGCACATTTTATTTATATTGTGAAATAAATGCAATGAATTTCATATTGTTACATGTAAACAATTTCTCGATTGTTTTGATTTTTTGTTGCAATAGTTTCCACTCAAGGCCCCTTTTTCCATACATCTTGAGAAAATGACCCAAAAGCTGTAAAAAGCACTTACGGCCAGCATGTGTAGTGGCTGGTGCGAACGACAACTCTCATTTTCTTGGGCATGTCCATGTTTCCTGACATAATGGTCCAAAAACTCTAAATTATATGGTGACCAACTGAAATGACTGGTGGGCGCGATATCTATCAAGAGGAATGACTCCCAAAATAAGATACACTTTCACTTAAGTACCTCCCCCGCAAAACTTTTGAGCTTAATCCAAACCCATATTTTTGTCGGGAAGTTCATACGCAAATTCTGAAATGCATAATTTTTTGGGAAAAAAGTGTTCAATTTACAGAGGCTGAGGATATATCTCTGTCGGCAAACCTGACTGATACTTTTTTTAATTGTTTTCTCTTTATTTCAAAACTGATGTTGTTTTACTTATTTTTTTCATTAACTACCTCACAATTGTATTTTGCAGCATCTTCAGTTGGCCCGAGCGCCCTAACCATTTTGTGCGTATAACATATTCTTTTAGCCGTTTAATGCCAGACGCACTGTGTGCTTGTTAGTCTTGGGTCATCTAAATGACACCCCTAATTATAATGGGCTTTCGAGGTCACCTGACTGATTAATGGTCAAAAAATATGATTTTATTAAAAATTCATTCATTCATTGTGGAAAGTCAACTTATTGCAGAAAATATGGGAAGAGCTAAGGCACTGAGTTCCGAACAAAGCTCCAAAGTGTTAGGCTTTTAAAGAAATTGAAGGAAATTTAAAACTATTAGAAGTTGAACAGAATTCTAAGAATTTTACGAGTTAATGACAGCACATGAAAATTTGATCAGTGAGTTATAAGATGGGAATAGGAAAGCAGTTAGGGTCGAAATACAGACTGCAGACCTTCTGAGTGCAAGGCGGACGTGCTTACCACTACACCACGGTGGCTCTTTATATTGATAATTTTATGCGTGGTTGTTCCGGATATTACGAAACTGTACTTGCTGAAAAGAGGGTTGCTTCAATATTATGATCACATTTTATAGTATCCCTCAGCCTATGTGCATTGAAACTTTCATCTACGATCAGATCGATCGAGAGATTTTGGACACTTGAACTCCCAACGAAAATGTGGATTAGGATTAAAGTTCAAAGGTGTTGCAGAGGAGGTACTTAACGGGATGGACCGACATAGTCCGTTATGGAAGTGGATCTTATTTTGGGAGTCATATCTATTCGATAGATATCGCGCCCACTAGTCATTTCAGACTTTCGGACCAGTACGCCAGTAAGCATGGACTTAACCACGGAAAACATAATATCGATGTAAACAGGACCACAATGAACAGCATCGGTAAACGTTAAGACTGCACTTAGACACAAATGTTGAACTTTTGTGGGGAGGTACCTCCATTTTAGAAGTTAAACTAAATTTGGACAAAATATTAGGAGATCAAAATTTGTTCAAGAGACATCGTACATACCATTTAAGTGATATCTTTAAATATTCGGGGGAAGTATCGGAAGTTGTGGACGGGTATTGCCTATCTTCGAAGTGAAACTATGACAAAATATGACGAAAGCCAAATTTTGGACCATATCGGTTGATCAGTTCGAAAGTTATCGTGCTCTCCAGCCACTGCATATGGCAATATTCGGGCTGTTTTCTCAAGAAGTATGAGCTCTCCAGCCACTACATATGGTGCCATATGTATTATGCCATATTATTCGTATCAGTTTTGCAGGAACAACAACTGTACGGAGTATACATGTGCAATTAGCCCAGTCGAAAAATACATTGAAATAGCAAAAATTCCCACAGAGCTGAATTTTGGTGGAGAGCTAGGGTTTGCCATTAGAAGCAACGTCCTAAAAGTCCCCATGTGTGCAAAAAAAGTTATTCGGGGCCAAAGGTCAAATTTTAAGGGTTTTTAGGTTTTCTGATATATTTTTTGAAAACGGTTGTTCTAATCAAAAAGTGACTAAAGTATATATTGTAGACGGAAAAATTATCTATAAATTTGATCTTTATTTTGATTTGATCTTTTTTTCCGAGTCGTTGTTTAACTTTGCTACTAGTCAGACGTGTTACTGCTTAAAACGGCAATATTTCGTTAACAACAATTTCATAAAAAATTGCAACAGTTTATTTAGTTTTTTGTTCTATAATTTTAACAAAGAAAAAGACAGTGCTTTCTTTTGCAGTGTTCCAATTGTTTGCATGCGTGCATTAATTGCATTGCTTGCAAAACCTGAATTAACCACAACACAAAAAATAACAATAATTAAAACAAGTAAACAAAGGCTATAGTCGGACAGGGCCGCACATACGATACCCTACACCACTACCCTGCGAGTTAGCTTTCCACAAATCAAAGTTTCTTTTGGACAAAAAAGCTCATTGTAAGAAATAAATTTTTGGAGTCTGCAACATTAGCACATTAAGTTTAAAAAACAATATAATAATTGTTCTACAAACATCACAGAAGGGACAGGGCCTGCACCACGATTCATATTACAGCAATAGTATGGGGCCAACTGTTTATCGCCGAGTCCGAAAGGCATGTCTTAAAACACCACCTGTAGAGAAGTTGTACATGGTTGAAATACTCAGAAAATGTCGCCAACTTTACTACTTTACTTTTGCCATCGTTGGAAATTTGATGTTTGCTGGCCGGGAATCGAACTCCCGACCTTCAGCGTGCAAGGCGGGTATGCAAACAATTGTACCATGGTGGCACCAATAAGTAATTTTAGAACGGACATTTAGTTTTTGCATATTTTGACATATTTGCTAAACCATATGCAAGACTTTGTGTGCTAAATATCCCATCGAATTGGCTGAAAATTTGTATTAAGTATTCGTTCATCACAATTTTCGACCTGCAATTTATCGGTATAGGTCTTCATATAGCTCCCATAGAACCGTACCTCCCGAAATCCGGTATTTTTAAGGTTGTGGCCTCAATATCAAACTGAAATGGCTGACATTTTGTATTCAGTCTTCGTTGGAGGTAAAAAAACTTTCCACCTGAAATTTGTCGTTATATGTCCACGTCTTCATATAGCTCTCATAACCAGAACTTACCGATTTTCTGTACTTTGAAGGTTATGGTCTCAATATCCCTCCGAATTGGCTAAAATTTGGTATTAAGTCTTCATTGGGGGTAATAAACTTTCCATCTGAAATTTGTCGGTATAGGTCTAGGCGTTCATATAGCTCCCATACAACGAAAGCTCCCCATTTTCGACATTTTGAAGATTGTGGCTCTGGTTACAGATTTCTCTATTTTATTGACTTGTCTGAAGTGAATTTCAAACAGACAAAATGTACACATAAACATTTTAGAAGATATTATTAAAATATATGTAGCATACGAAAATATGTGAAATACAGAAATTTTCCATATGCAAAAATAATATTTGCATATGTATAATTTTTACATTTCACATATTTTTGCATATGTGATATATTTCGATTGGAATTTAATTAGAAGCCAAAAATATGCAAATATTACAAAAATAGTCGTTGCATAAAATTCCGCTGTCTACATATCATTGAGCTGATATTAATCGGGGTGCTCTCATTGATATGAGAGAAGGCTCCCTTGTCCCTACTGGGATGTTTGTGGAACAATTATATACAGTACCTTTTAAGAAATATTTTTAAATTTTAAAATTGGCGTTGTTTAGCAATTTGTGCTACATCTTTAAATTTTGGACAATTGGACAGGTAATATGATAGGGTTCCACACAATAAGAACTGGGAATTTGTCTGTCATTGTAGAGATTTGTAGCATGGGAGGAAGATGTGGTTCTCTTCACAAAACTCATTATATCTTAGGTAGTAGGTCCGTTACCAAGCACACATATTATTGCAATTTTCATCAGAGGAAAGATCGGTAGTTAATTTTTCATATATAGGCGACTTTGCCGGTATATGGGCTCCAGGGATTCAAATATGGACAAAAAAATAAAATGTTTTTATTTAGCATACAAAAGCAATGGTCCATTGCACCCGCTAAATAATATCAGATCATCATCAAAAATAGTAGGCATCTTCTTCGACCTAAACCCCTATCTCGTGCAAAATTTCGTGACTATTGATCTATAATTGCGACCTCTAGTATGCTTTTGATTACACTACAAGCAAAACACTGGATATATTAGGCTGTAACTCTGTTATCTGACCACATAAATCAACATAATTGGCATTAATTGAAAGGGCAAGAGTTGTCCCTCCAAATATTATTTATGTGGGCGGAATGTGTGGTCCAGGAATAAAGATATTACCGGTATATTAAAAATTTTCACAATTTTCACACAAAAGTTGTGGTCCATTTAACCCTTTTAACATCATCCGATCCCCATCTCAAATTGCAAGCTTCTTCTTTGTCATATAATCTTACATTATTTAAAATTTCGAGGCGATCGGACTATAATTGCGACATACAGAGCCGCTACAAAATCGGATAAAAATTTTGTTTTTGGTCCATTTCACCCGCTAAACATTTCTCGATCATCGCCAATAAGAATAGGGATCTATTCTGGCCTGAACTCGACCTCCATACAAAATTTCGTGACGATCGGTCCATAATTGCGGACTGGAGCGTGTTTACAATTTGTAATGGACAGACGGACGGACGGACGGACAGACACACATCTCAAAATCGCTTTATCTCGTCGAGATATGAAGATTGGTATACCACATTGGTCTCCGACGAATATTTCGCGGTGTTACATGCATTTTTACCAAAACAAACTTATAATACCCTTTCCACATTGTGGTGTAGGGTATAAAAATAGCCGCAATGAGTGTTACGACAAAAAGTAATGCAACTGATTGCATTGATGATCATGAAGAAAAGTGGCAGGAAGTGTCAACTAAAGAAAAATACCTGTGTCCCCACCTTTAGGTAATTGGCCAAAAAGGAAGCAAGTGGTCGATGACAACCGGCCGTCCACATCCAACAGATTTAGTGTATTATCAACTATGGAAAATGAAAACAACGTCGATGAAGCAGATCAAGCTGAACCGAATCAACCAGAACAAAATCAAGCTGTACCAAAATCGCCGCCAATTTTTATTCCGGACGTTAAGAATGTTACTAAAATGTTGGATAGCATAAATAAAATTATTCCAGTTGAAGATTTTAATTTTAAATCTCTTCTAAAAGGTGAAGTTCGTCTAATGATAAAAAATGTTGATTCGTACAGAAAAGTAATTAAGCACTTTGATAGTAACAAAATATGCTATCATACTTATCAACTGAAAACGGAAAGAGCTTACGGGTAGTAATTAAAAATTTACACTACAACACCGATGTATCGGATATAACAGCCTTTTTAATGAGCAAGGGTCACGATGTAAGGAGCGTACGTAACATAATTAGCAGAAAAACCAAGGAGCCTTTACCCATGTTCTTCGTTGATTTGGACCCCAAAAGTAACAATAAAGAGATTTATAATATTACTGTTATATTCAATAACATTGTTACTATTGAACCCCCAAGAAAATTTGACGACTTAGTGCAATGTTTTAGATGTCAAGAATTTAGACACACAAAATCATACTGCCGTAAACCTTTTAGGTGCGTTAAATGTGGTTTAGGTCATCCCACATTAGAATGTAATAAACGAGAAAATACCGCACCTAAATGTTTGCACTGCTTGAACACCCATACATCTAGTTACAAAGGATGCCCGATTTACCAAAACTGGTTCAAAAGAAGTTTGCTCCAGTGTATTCTGAACGTAACGAAACTGCTTATGATGATAACACCAATGCCCAACCAGACTTCAGATAACTTTGGGTCATATGCCCAAGCCGTAAAAGGTCAAAGCACGGGAGAAATAAATTTGTCAAGCAAGATAGAATCTTTGCTAACAAAACAAATAGAAATGACAAATTCTTTAATGAATATGATGACATTGCTAATGTCAAAATTATGCAAGCAGATTTGATCATTGCTGAGTGGAATGCCAATAGCATTTCAAATCATAGAAATGAAATAGAATTATTTCTTCATAAAAATTTCAAAGATATTCTACTTATTTCTGAAACTCATTTTACAAGCAAATCATACTTCAGAATAAACGATTATGACATTATAACACCGAATCATCTAGTTAAACGAGCACATGGAGGTGCAGCTTTAATTATTAAATCTAAAATTATATACGAAGAAGCGGGGCCAATCTTAGAATCTTTTATGCAGGCAGCTGGTGTTAATATAATATGCGACAATTCAAAATTATCTATTTACTCCGTTTATCTTCCTCCTCGATTTAATATAAAATGTATACAATATGAAAATTTCTTCAAAAATCTTGGAAACAAACTCATCGTCGGTGGTGATTTCAATGCGAAGCATACTTGGATCTCGACTATTAAACCCCAAAGGAAGAGAACTATATAAATGCATGGCTTCAAATCATTATGATGTTTTGTCAACTGGTAGTCCTACATGTTGTCCTGCAGATCCAAATAAAATTCCAGATCTAATAGATTTTTTCGTCTACTTAGGAATATGCCAGTCTATGCTAAGTATAAACGCATGTTATGACTTAGACTCAGATCACAGTCCAATTATTCTTAACTTTAGTACCAGAAATATTAATAAACACGAAACAAAACTTTAATTACATCAAAAACCAGCATACCTATGGTACAACATCACATTGAACAACACCTAAATTTAAATATCGCGATTAAATCCAGCAAGGAATTGGAAAATGCTGTAGAACATTTAACACAAGTCATACACGATGCTACTAATCTATACACTCCCGATAAAATTAATTTAAATTCCACAAACTTTTCTGTTACGGCTGAAATACGATCAATGATAAGAGAAAAGAGACGATTGCGCAGAATTTGGCAAAATTCGAGACACCCAATGGACAAAAGAAATTTAAACAGAGCTTCAAATCGGCTTAAAACCCTTCTAAGTTACTACAAAAACCAATCAATTGGAAGCTTCTTAAGTAATTTAAGCCCAGATGAAAGTAACGAGCACAATTTATGGAGAGCAACAAAATATATTAAGAGACCTCAAAAGTGAAATGTGCCTATAAAAACATTCAAATGGAAATTGGTGTAGATCAAACAAGGATAAAGCTGAGACGTTTAAAGACCACTTGGAGAATTCCTTTACACCTTTTGATTTATGTAGTCCCCAACAAAATAAATTAATTTCCGATTTTTTGGATGTTCCATGCCAAATGAGTCGCCCTATTAAACATTTTACGTTTAGTGAAGTTTGTAAGGAAATTAAAAATCTAAAGAAAAAAACACCACGGTCAGACTTAGTTGATCACAAAGTCATAAGATTGCTTCCAAAGAAGGGTTTGGTGTTTCTAACAACAATTTATAATTATATTATGAGGCTGTCCCATTTTCCAGTGCAATGGAAATGTGCTAAAATAATTATGATACCAAAACCTGGAAAACCTGAAAACCTGTTATCATCGTATAGGCCTATAAGTTTATTGTCCATATTTTCTAAACTATTCGAAAAATAGTTTCGAAAGCGACTTTTTCCGATTTTAAATAATATAAATGTTATGCCAGATCATCAGTTTGGATTCAGAGAAAATCACGGGACACCTGAGTAGTGTCATAGACTGGTGAAGGTTATAAGAGATTGTTTGGAATGTAAGCAGTTCTGTTCTGCCTTTCTGGATGTCAAACAGGCGTTTGATAGGGATTGGCATCAAGGCTTGTTATATAAACTAAAAATGTTATTACCTGCTCCTTTTTATTTATTATTAAATTCATATCTGAATGGAAGAACATTTTATTTACACATCAATGATAAAGAATCTAATTTTGGCATCATCAAAGCTGGTGTGCCACAAGGTAGTGTTTTAGGTCCTGTTTTATATACTCTTTATACAGCAGATATGCCTGTAAGAAATGAGACTATGATTGCTACTTATGCAGATGATACTGCCGTTCTTGCTATTAACGCTGATCCTTCTTCAGCTACTGACTTACTACAAACACATCTGAATGATATCGAGGATTGGTTTAATAACTGGAATATTGGAGTCAATACTGAAAAATCTGTGCATGTTACATTTTCCTTAAGGAAAGGAAACTGTCCTTCTCCAAAATTGAATGGACTTACAATTCCTTCTGCGGATTGTGTTAAATATCTCGGTCTGCACCTTGATAGAAAACTTAGCTGGAAAAATCATATAACATATAAGAGACAGCAACTAGACCTGAAGACTAAAAGAATGCTCTGGCTTCTTGGTCCAAAATCAAAACTAAACCTGAATAACAAATTACTACTGTATAAGACCATTCTTAAGCCTATTTGGGCATACGGAGTACAACTATGGGGAACAGCCAGCAATTCTAATATTGATATACTTCAACGATATCAATCAAAGACGCTTAGATTGAATACGGGTGCTCCTTGGTTTCTTAATAATAATGCGATTCATAGAGATTTAAACATAAATAAAATTACAGATGGAATTAAAAAAATAGTACTACGTATCTTAACAGATTAAGTAACCATTCGAATATCTTAGCAATTAATCTATTAGATGACACAGATGAAATTAGAAGACTAAAACGAAGACATGTTTTAGACCTCCTATTTATTTAATGAGTTTCATAAAATATGTAATCTGAAATTAAAATTGTAATATGTATTTATTGTTAAATCCACTGGGGTTTAACAATTTTGTTATATTGTAGTAATTATTAAATTTGCTGAATGTTTCTTGTAAATAGATTGCAAATAAAAAGAATAAATAAAAAAAATAATAATTTTTTTCCTAGAAGAAACCATTATTGAGATATAGCTGTTCTAAAAAAACACATAATTTTTATGCACTTATAAGGGAAATATGAACATAATCAGACGAACCGGCTAAAATAAGCGAAGCAAAAAATATATATTTTCTTGAAGAGAGAAATTATACCTATCTTTTAAAAAATTTCCATTCCCAAAAATTTCAAACTCTCCGATTTTTTTTAAGTTTTGTCCGAAGATAGGGTTTGTTGCGCTGATTACGGAAATGTATACTTTTCAAGGGTGGCGGATCCGGTTCGCCGGTTATTTGACCCGAAAGACCAAGTTTAAAATACGGGTTAGACCCGGTTCTACTGAACCGATTACTGCAAAGTGGAAATCGTTTGAAAGCTTATGGAAGTACCTACACTTACTGTAGTTACTTTAACCGGTTCGCCTCATAATGTACTTACGCGGCTAATTTTTTATTTGACCTTTAGATCGCGACATCTTGAAAATGGTAAGTCTTTTTTAAAAATCATATGGACCGCTCTTGTAGACAATTATTAAATCTACAACTATTACTTTAGCCGACCTTTGCTAAGTCTTACAGTTTTTGAGAAAAATTAAAAAAAGTGAATAATGCCTCCAAAAATGAATTTTGACTCCGAATAACTTGTTTTGCACACATGGGATCGATGGGGACTTTTAGGAAGTTGCTTCTAATGGTGAACCCTAGCTCTCCACCAAAATTCAGCTCTGTGTGAATTTTTGCTATTTCCCCCTTATACTCATGTCTATTTTGACTGAGCTAAATAATATAACTGTTTGTATTAACAAAACAGATAAATCATATACATAACAGATATAATGTTATATAAATGTGGGAATGAGTGTAAGAGTTATAATATTATTTGGGTTGTGTATACTCACAATAACATACATAACTGATAGAAACAGTTCTGTGTTGTATATGAGTGAGTGAGAACTTTATTTGTTTTTCGTTCTCAAGTATCTGTTGTACAACAGATATTTTTCAAATATTACAGATACCAACTGATACTTTAGGTGTAACAGGCTTGTGTGAATAACTTCTTAGGCATATTTTCATTGGTTCATAAAAAATAACATTTTCCGCATTTTTTTTTTATTTAGGGGTTAAATATATTAAAGACATGAACAGTTATAACTGAACGCACCAAATTTAATGTTTTTTCTGGTTTCAGTAAGTGGAATGTACGAGAGCTACAAGAAAAGTTTCCGTCCTAATAATGAAAACGCGGATATTTGTGAAAAATAGTTTTATTATATTCCAAAGAATTTTGCAGCTTGATATATACACTTTTTCACATGCTCAAACCAATTGTTGAAGCGCTTTTTGTAGTTATTTTATAACTAAATTTAAAATACAATTCTGTACATAGCCTCATATAAACGGAAGCGTCAACTTAAGAAATGTTGATGGTGTTAGTCCTATTTGACCGCCAATTCAATTATTTTGTGTTTCCAAATACGCAAGTGCTAACAAAACAAATACACCATAGACAGTATTTGTTTTGTTAGCACTTGCGTATTTGGAAACACAAAATAATTGAATTGGCGGTCAAATAGGACTAACACCATCAACATTTCTTAAGTTGACGCTTCCGTTTATATGAGGCTATACAAAAACGTTGTCATATATAAAACAATTTTGGTGGAGAAATACAAAATTGTAAAATGGGAATAGTATCTTCAAAAGGTCTTAAAACGACGCGTCACTTTGTAAGGTAGGGGTTGGTCTAATACCAAAGTATTATCCACCTACATACTTCGGACATTAAAGTGATTTCTACAGAAGGAAATTCATATCTATATCGGTGTAGAAGAACGCTGATCAAATATATATATATATATTTTATATGGTCTTAAATTATTTGTTCGAGGAGTTACAAACACAATGAAAAACTTAATATACCCTCCATTGCAAATTTATCGATTTTGTTATTCCTAATGATTTTTATCGTGCAGAATTTGTTATTGGTCCACGAAAATATTCTGAAGAAATTCGAAATTCACATTTTTGATTTGTGTCAATCGGTCTAGTAGAACCAGGTCTAAACAGATTTTGTATCCTGACTCTCGGGTGAAATATGCTATAGGTGCTTTATATGTGCATATCATTATTATGTGACTTTAAGGAACGCGATATCTTATCTTAGAATTTTACGGTCTTTGTCTTTTGCTTTAGTCACTTTTGGGTAAGGCTCACCGTTTTTGAGATATATCAAAAAAAAAAAAAAAAAAAAAAACAAAAATATGGCCTATGATCATGAATAAGTTTCTTTGCACGCATGGGCCCGACAGAGAATTTTAGGACCTTATTTGTAATGACAAATCCTACGTCTCCACCAAAATTCAGCTCTGTGGGAATTTTCTATTCAATTCCTATTTTGTTTGGGCTACATACAATAAGTACTCATTGTATCGACATCAATATCCATTCCCAGCAAAATTTGAAGTAAGGGGTTCCATGCGATGACGTGATTTCATGGCATCTTTAGCATTGGTTCAAACGAAGTCGTGAAAGATCCGATCTGTTCATTAGCATTTGAAACCAATGCAAAGGAAGTCGTGAAAGATGAGATCTTTTCATCAGCATTTGAACCCATGCAAATGATGTCGTGAAAGATCTGATCTTTTCATTAGCATTTGAACCCATTCCATCGATCCAATTTCATCTCTATTGGATCTAACAAAATGTTCGATGCCAAAGATGCCATTCAATCATGGGTGCAAGTGATCTGGCATGTCATCTTTTTAGCATCTTCATCGATGAATTTTATATGAGCGTGGACCCCAAAAGATGGTATTCATTTTTGGATCCAAAGCATATCATTTATACCAATGCTTTGACATGTCATTTTCACCAATGCATTGGCATGTCATTTCCACCAATGCTTTGGCATGTCATTTTCACCAACCATTTGCAATGACATTATCATTACGGCGAGAATTTTAACAACGTTGGTTGTGATTTCGAGTCTCCGAAAACATCAAGCCTATTGCAAATATTTACTCTTATATATTTAGAAAATGTGTATAAATAAAAACACAAAATTCATCTCTATTGGATCGATGGAATGGGTTCAAATGTTGATGAAAACATCGGATCGTTCACGACTTCCTTTGCATGGGTTCAAATGCTGATGAAAAGATCGGATCTTTCACGACTTCGTTTAAATCAATGCAAAAGATGTCATGAAATCACGTCATCGCATGGAACCCCTTCCTTCAAATTTTGCTGGGATTTAATTCCCCATCTAACGACAAGCTTCTCAGCTCATATTACTCAAAGTATTTAAAGATGTGCACTTTAAGATTGAAACAAATATAATTAAAGAAATTATAGTTTTCTGTAAAACAAAATCCCTAAAAACGTAATTGTTGTAGATGGTAACACCATATTATAACCGAGTAGTCAAAATAATTACATTGTGATCGAATATTGCACACATGAATTGGCCAAACCAATCAGGTGGCAATTGAACAATTAAAAATAAAATGTCATTCGTATATCTGAAAGCGTAATTAACATATACAGTAGTAATTACAATACATAATTAACGAAGAAATTGAAGTATGTAAATTATTTCCCTTTGTTCGTTCAAGCAATGCAACATTATTATGTATGCAGTTTAGCGTTCGCATTCACCAAAAAGATTAAAGTTTTTAAATATTTATTGTGATAAATTACTTGATACAAATGTGTGTAATTAAATCTAATGGCAAAGATAAATTAATTTTAAATATCATTTAATGTGTGCAGGTTTTTTTGCACTTGGTTGTAATATGTACTTAAAAATACTTTAGATACGAATATACTTTAAAATACCAGGGTCCAGGGACAGAATAAGAATTTAAAAAAAAATACTTTTAATAAAAATTACCATAGTAAATAAATATATATTATTAAATTATTTTTAAATATTACTTTTTTCTGTCCGTATGTTCCAAGCACTAGCACACTAGCATTCATACGACGCTGAAATTTTGCACCGATTGGTCTTTTGTTTGCAGACAGATGCCCTTCAGCATATAACGGCATATCCCGATTTTAAATTTTCTGATCAAATTGGATGTGAATTGACACTTAGGGTTCACAGTCATTTTGGTATAGCCAAGTATTCAAGTATTTTGTAATATTTATCTAGGGTTTCGGTCCAAAATAACTTTAATTTCCCATTTAGAAATTGCAGTCGACAGAGAACGTATCCACTAAAAATAGTGCATATAGGTCTACGTTTTATGCTATCCCTATATGACAGTGGATGCGCACAACGACAAAAAAATAAAAAAAACACGTCATTATTTTAAAATCTTAAAAATTCAAATCGCTTCTTAACATTGCAAACTTTTCGAAACTCAACTTATTTTTCGAGTTTCTTAAGGAAAAAATGGTTTACAAACATGACTAATTTTGGAGAAAAAAAAAATATATTTTAAAATGAGATAAAAATGTTAAAGCATAAACCTTTGATTTGGACTGTTTCCGTGGTGTCTATACTTTATAGACTCAATTGGTATGTAAGAAATACCGTTTTGAAAACCACACCACTCTTTCAGAGATTGTCGTTTCATTGTAACGTGTTGGCAGTTAATCCAGCCTGATGAATTTAGGAATCGCAGAAGGTCTCCCAGACCTACTTCGGTTATCTCGGTGATATCCAAGAGCTTTGTGTTGTCGTTGCATTGGTGCAGGGCAGGAACAGAGGAGGTGCTCAACAGTTTCAATCTTTTCTTATTTGGGAGTTCGTTAGAGGCGGATCCTGCTCTAGATAACTAGTCCCTTAGGGCCTGGATTCCAAGTGAGAACTACTCTTTACCGACGCCCTAGTTTGACAAGTTGTTCTTTACAATCGTTCACTAGCTTTGATGTGAGAGAGTTAGATTTAAGAGCAAGGAGCTCTGCTTGATCGTCGACGAAGATTCATATTGAGTTTGTTATGTGATGCTGTAAGAGTTTAGTACAGGCCTCCTTTATGACCAGTACTCCGCTTGAAAAAAGACTGCAATCCTCAGGTAACTTTGTGGACATAGATATGTTTGCCTCTTCCGAGAAAACACCAGCTGAATCAACATTTCATCTTGGAGCCGTCTGTGTATACTTCAGTGGCATAACTTGCCAGTGGTGATAAATTATTCCATTCTTTTCTGCTTGGAAATTTGAATACAAAATTCTCTTCAAAAACAAGGACTGTTATTCACGCATTAATGAATTCTTCTAATTTGAAAGAATTGCCAAATATTTATATACTACACCACTACGTGGAAAGGGTATTATAAGTTTGTTTTGGAAAAAATGCATGTAACACCGCGAAATACTCGTCGGAGACCCCAAATGTGGTTCACATATCTTCATATCTCGACGAGATAAATCGATTTTGAGATGTGTGTCCGTCCGTCCGTCCGTCAGTCTGTATTACAAATTGTAATAAAACTCCAGGCCGCAATTATTGACTGATCGTCACGAAATTTTGTATGGAGGTCGGGTTCAGATTGGTGATGATCGTGAAATATTTAGGGGGTGAAATGGACCAAAAACATAATATTTATCCAATTTTGTAGCGGCTCTGTAGGTCACAATAAAAGTCCGATCAACGCGAAATTTTAAACAAGGTAAGAGTATATGACAAGGAAGAAGCTTGAAATTTGAGATGCCGATCAGATAATATTTAGATGGTTAAATGGACCAAAACTTTCGTGTGAAAATTGTGAACATTTTTAATATATAGCTTATATCTTTGTTTCAGAAAGACACGACGATCTCTTGGCCTTTCCATTGATGTCAATTATGTTGATGTACATGATCAGATAACAGAGTTACAGCCTAATATGTCCATTTTTTGTTTGTAGTGTAATCATAAACACGCTAGAGGTCGCAATTATAGCTCAATAATTGCACAAGATAAGAGTTTAGCTTGAAGAAAATGCCTATAATTTTACATAATGATATGATATTATTTAGCGGGTGATATAGGCCATTACCATTGTATGAAAACTATACAAATTTTATTTTTGGTCCATATTTTAATTCATGGAGGTCATATACCGGCAAAGTAGCCTACATATGGAAAAATAACTATTAAGCTTTCCCCTGATGCAAATTGCAATAATGTGTCTGCTAAATAACGGACCTACTGCCTAATATATAATGGGTTTTGTGTGGTGGTTTTGTTGGTTTCCTCCCATGCTACAAATTGTCTGTCATCACAGAGACATTTTCAGTTCAGTTGTCTAATATACAACAATTTACAACACAATAATTTTTATACAAATATTGCAGCATAGGGTCGCCTCCCCACCTACTTTATACCTCAGGATTTGCAATAAAGGGGATACATAAAAAAATACGACCAAAGATGTGTATCATCGAAATAATGATTTAAGACCCCAAGTATGTTTAGGGTCGATTTAGCCCAGTCCGTTCATCTGTCTCTCTTACTATCTAGCCGGCTGGTGCGCACGATAACTCTCGAACGGATCTACCGATTCGTACCAAATTTTATACTTCGTAATATTTTGGCCAAACTTAGTTTAATTTCGAGTTTAGGCTATATAGGTCCCCACCTCCCCCACAAAAGTTCAAAATTTTTTTTAAAAAATTGTGTGAACGATGACTGGCTAAGTGAGCAATCGATCGATAGATCGGGTAAGACTATATCGGTCCACACCTTAGGGTGTGTCCTACACAAAATTCGGAAAAGTGACATTTAAGAGTCCCCTCGAATCGTTTTGATTTTTTCAGTAGATGGTTCAATGCAATAGCAAGTCCATACTTCCTGAGATTATGGCCGAAAAGTTCCAAGAAACCCTGATTCGTAATTTCTGTACCCATAAATTGTTTTGGGCTGTTCTAATATAACACCCAAGATCTGTTAGAGTTGATAACAATCAATTATTTACTCGTTTATTGGAGCAGAGGAGCTACAAAGGGTAATATTCCTTAGAGGACTCCCCATTTTTATACCCTCCACCATATTAAGTTTGTTTTTCCGTTTGTAACGCATTGAAATACTCATTTGCGACCCTATAAAGTATATATATTCTTGATCAGGGTAAAATTCTAAGTCGATCTGAGCACGTCCGTCCGTCCGTCCGTCCGTCCGTCTGTGGTAATCACTCTAGCATCCACAAAAATAGAAATAGGACGCTGAAATTTTGGGAAAATGCGTCTTTTGTTTGCAGGCAGGTCAAGTTCGATGATGGGCTATATCGGTCCACGTTTTGGTATAGCCCCCATATAACGGTACCCCCCGATTAACGGTATTTTGACGTTTTTAGCTACATTTTCAGACCGATTTTGCTATAATTTGACATTTAGGGTTCTTAAGTGTCAACAAACATATATAACAAAAATTGTGGACATAGGTCCACGTTTTGGTATAGCCCCCATATAACGGTACCCCCCGATTTGCGGTATTTTGACGTTTTTAGCTACATTTTTAGACCGATTTAGCTATAATTTGAAATTTAGGGTTCTTAAGTATCAATAAACTTATATAACAAAAGTTGTGGACATAGGTTCACGTTTTGGTATAGCCCCCATATAACGGTACCCCCGATATACGGTATTTTGACGTTTTTAGCTACATTATCAGACCGATGTAGCTATAATTTGACATTTAGGGTTCTTAAGTGTTAATAAACATATAAATTAGAAGTTGTGGACATAGGTCCACGGTTTGGTATAGCCCCCATATAACGGTACCCCCCGATTTGCGGTATTTTGACGTTTTTAGCTACATTTTCAGACCGATGTAGCTATAATTTGACATTTGGGGTTCTTAAAAGTCAATAAACTTATATAACAAAAGTTGTGGACAGAGGTCCACGTATTGGTATAGCCCCCATATAACGGTACCCCCCGATTTACGGTATTTTGACGGGTTTGCTACATTTTCAGACCGATTTAGCTATAATTTGACATTTGAAGTTGTTAAATGTCAATAAACTTATGTGACAAAACTTGTGGACATAGGTCCACGTTTTGGTATAGCCCCCATATAACGGTACCCCCGATTTACGGCATTTTGACGTTTTTATCTACATTTTCAGACCGATTTAGCTATCAATTGACATTTAGGGTTCTTAAATGTCAATAAACTTATATAACTAGTGGACATAGGTCCATGTTTTGGAATAGCCCCCATATAACGTTACCGCCCGATTTCAGGTATTTCGAGAATTTTAGCAACAAGTTTTAACCGAATTATCTGTAATTTGAACATTTGACATTTGAAATTCTTAGTGGTCACCACACCTCTCCACCAAAAATTGTCAAGAAAGCCCCCATATAACGGTACCTCCCGATTTTCAGTAATTTGATGATTTTAGCTACAATATTAAACCGAACAAGCAGTAATTTGACATTTGAAGTTCTTAGTGGTCACAACACATTTCCATCAAAAATTGTCAACATAGGTCCATGTTCGGATATAGCTCCCATGTAACGGTACCTCCCAATTTTCAGTAATTTGGCAATTTTAGCTACAATTTTTAACAGAACTAACTGTAATTTGACATTTGAAGGTTGTAGTGGTCACCACACATCTGCATCAACAATTTTCAACATAGCCCCAATATAACGATACTTCCCTATTTTCGGTACTTTGAGGATTTTACTTAAAATGTTTAACCGAACGTAGGTCCATGTTTTTGTATAGCCCCAAAACAAACCTCCCTATTTTCCGTACCTTACCTTTATTTTTTGGGCGAACTTTCTGTAATTTGAAATTTAAAAGTCAACAAAAATTCTGCAACAAAAATGAACAATTTAAGTTCATATTTTCGTATAGCCCAGATACCTCCGAACTGGCTGTTAATGACATTTGATGTTCCCACGTTATGTACCGATTTTCGATATTTTGAGGATTCTAGCTAAATGTTTTAACCGAATTAGGAGTTATTTGACATTAAAGGCTCCCATCAAAAACTGTCAACATAGGCCCATGTTTTATTATAACCCCTATATAACAGTACCTCCCAATTTCTAGCCCACCAAAAATTGTCAACAGTTAGATATAGGCACCATAAAAAGGGCCTCCCGAATGAAGCTTTTATGTAAATTATCTGATATTTTAACGTACTCACTTAAAGTTGGGGACAGGAATGAATATTTTATGGTGGAGGGTATGAAAAGTTCGGCCCGGCCGAACTTAATGCTTTTTTACTTGTTTGCTCTAAAATCATAAAAATGTTAACTTTTTTCGAAGGTTTTTTTATATTTTCTTATTTTTGATAGTAGTTTAGCACATTTTCTTCACAACCACAAATATTATTGGTAGTTGCGGGTTATTGGAGGTCTTTATGGCGCATTACCTTCGGTTCTGGGTCCATATGGCTTTTCAGCCCCATTACCTCTGGAACGGAAGTTAACATTTTAATTTGGTGCAGGTTTATTTAGTAAAATAATGTTAGGAAGGAAAACTAAAGTTTTCCTTATGATTTTGACGGTCAAATTTTAATTTCCTTAAGTAAGTATCTTCTTTACTTAAAGTGGCTCTATTATTTCGCACACGTCTTTATTAGAGTTGGGCAATCTCGTTCAATTGAACGATCCGGATCACTGTCCTCGTTCAAAGACGAATGAGTAACATCATAAAAACCAACGTGTAAAATTAAGTATACGCAGTTTTGTCAAAGAAATTACCGGTGTCCATTGAACGGAATAGTGATCCGGATCTTTCAATTGAACGAGATTGCCCAACTCTAGTCTTTATAGGCTCTGCCCTGCCTAATACAAGGTCAACCCCCAAATGGGACAAATGTTGACTGAATTTCATTTATGGGAATTGCGCCATAACACACTTTTGTGAGTGATTTAGAAACGTTTAATGCGTTGTTACTTCAGTGGCTCTATTATTTCGCACACCAGTGTATATCTATATTTTGGTATAGCTCCCATATAACGGTACCTCCCGATTTTCGGTATTTTGAAGGTCTTTGCTACATTGTTTGGAACTAACCGTAATTTCACTTTGTAGTTTTAAAACTTCTCCACAACAAATTGTAAAGGTAGATTGACACTGAAATAGCCCCGTAGGTGGTATCTTTCACCTGCCGGAACACATTTTTTAGATAAGATTAGATAATTTAGGCATTTGAGGTATCCATGGTCGAAAATGTTTTCCACCTAAAATTGTGAAAGGAAACTAATTGTTCAATTTTAATTAAGACTATTTTATGGTAGAGGGTTCAAAACGTTTTTTGTTTTGTTTTTTATTTAAATTGTACTTGTAGCTTTGGTGGAAATATAGAAAAAGACACCCAACTTGGATATCTCTGCTTCTGTTCGACATATTACAAGGGGAGAGCTTGAAAGTGAAACTAGACATCTGACCTTGAAATTAATACCAAATATTATGGCACTGATCAACATATCAGAGTTATTGGAAAATGCGCTAAGATATCCCAATTTTAATATTTTGAAGGATTTATTATACCCTCAGCCTTTAGGCTAGAAAGGGTATATGAGTAAAACACAAAAAAAAATTAGTTTCCATGAAGCCAAGGTTTGCACTATTATAATACGCGAACTATTGTAGTTTACATTAACTATGACTTTTACTGGATCAAATTAAGTATTTTTGAACAAAGCTCAAAAATTTAGCAAAAAAATTAATTTGCGTGGAAGTTATGACCGCGTAAATGAATAAACATAGGCAAAAACACGTTGAAGCTAGCCTATTCAAATGACGGACATCTGTCCAAAATAAAAGTAGAAGAATACAAAATGAAGATTACACTTCTAATGTATCACTTTTCAAAATTTCCACCGCATCCACCTTTTTTGGATGCTGACATTTAGAAGCCGGATTTTAGGCGTTTTTCGTATTTTTTATTTAAATTGGACGCGCATTAATGAATTTCTAAAAACCTATCATAATATTAAAGTACTCGCGATTACGCTTAATTTGATGTGTATATTGACTATGTAGCCCACACAGCATCACAGTAATCTACTGCCAAAGGCCAAAATTTAGTGCGATATTTTTTTTTTCTGAAAACCCTATTTTTTGATTATCCCAAAAATACTCTGTAATGCTACATCCACGGTTCTTGATGGATTTTATTGAAATAGGCTTAGATCCATGTATTTTTTCACGGTTGATAGTGAAATCGGATGCGCATAAAAAGTGTATGCACTTTGTGCAAATTATAAGCGTTATACAGGTTTTTGCACACTAAACTATAGACGATGCTACATCGCAGCCGTCAAAGTAAAACTTGGTAAATGTATACAAACGAACATTTCGTTTTATCGGGAAACCGCATGCCCATCAAGTGATTTTGAGGATTTCACGATTTACGCGCATTTCAAAATTATTCTCCATTTAAAGGAACCCAAAATTTATTTGAAAGTCTTCAATATCTTCCGCAAAATGTTAGTGTGTATTCGGGAAGTAATTACTATAATAAATGTGCGTTTTTGTGTGAATTTTACCTACAATAGATGAATAACTCCGACCTATTTTCCTACAGTTCCTTCAAAAAATAAATTTGAAAAAGTATTTTTTTCTTACAAACATTTTTTTATTTTTCCTATAATATGCAAACCGCTAAACAGATTTTTAAAGTTTTGGTTTCATTTGAATCTTCGCGATGTTTAAATACGTACATGTTTTTCAAATATTTTTAAGATACATAGACAGCTTGAATTTTATTAAAATAAATACCAATTTGTTGTAACTCTTTCTTGTTTTCTGCGAAAATTTATAATTTTTTTTACTAAAGTTATGGGACCTCAGTAATCATATAGTACGTTGGAAGTCATTAATGAATAGCACTTCTCAAAATAATGAGTAGCGTTTTTTTAAGATTTTTTCTTATTATCAGAATTGAAACGGCCATAACTTTTGCGCGCAATAACCGAAGTTAGTGTCTGGAACAGATTTGAGAATGGGAATTTTTTCTCAATCCATGTACCAAAAATCTTTCATGTAGCTAAAAAAATGTTTGAATTTTTTCGTTGAAAAACTAAAAATTTTTGTCTTTGATACGACCAGAAATGTGCCTCATTGAAATAATCGAAATCGAAATTAGTTTCAGACAATTTGGAGTCGATTTAGCCATGTCTGTTTGTCTGGCTGGTGCGCACGATAACTCTCGAACGGATCAACCGATTCGATCCAAATTTTAAGTATCGTAATATTTTGTCCAAACTTGAACGATAACTCAAGAACACATCGTATTATACCTTCCCAATATAGATCCGGTTCGAATATGGACTATATTGGTCCACTCCTTCAGGTTCCTCCCACACAAAATTCTGATAAAGTGAAGTTAAAGTGCTTCTCTCGGATCGTTTTGAAATTTGTTTCAGTAAGTTGTCCTTGCGGCTCCCTTTACGATAGTACAATTTTTTCTTGTGCAAGTCCATACTTCATGAGATATTAGCCTAGAAGTTCCAAGAAACCCTAAAGGCACCAACAAAATGGCAAATACGCAAGATAATTTTCGCAGGGAGTTTCTAGTATATTGGTGCGGACTTTGCACATCATATTATTTCATCCAGTCATCTATCAGGTTGGAATATGGGATATTTCGGTCCACGTCTTCGGGTACCTCCCACACAAAATTCGAAAAATGTGAAGTTTAAAAGCTCCTTCCGCATCGTTTAGATTACAACGGTACAATCTTTTTCCGGAGTAAGTCAATACTTCCTGAGATAATGGTCCAAGCTCCAAAACCCTACCGGCACATACTAAAATGCATAAAACTTTTTCAAAAATTTCTTTCAAACTTAGTTATTAATATTTCGAGTCCTTTATGAAGACGGTTGGTATATATCAATGATTTGGTATAGCCCCACATTACGGTACATACAGATTTTAAAGCAAACTCGTGATACAAAATGAATATATTTTATATACGGCATAATTATTGTGTTTTGTTTTGTTTTGTTTTTGTTTTTTTTTGTCAGTGGTTGCACAGCTGACTGATACTTTCTTACTTGTTTTAATGACAAATACCTCTGGTTATTTTATTTTTCTCTTCTGCAAAGCGTTCAATCAGTACCAAGTAGAATGACGACATTAGTCAAATATAAAATTATTAATGATTGTTATGACCGTATATTATATTTTCATTTAATAAAAAGTGTTTCCACCGGGCTGATTCGGTCAGTTATTTTTATGGAATAAATAAAACTAATTTATTTCATATTTAACTCAACGTTTCGTTCGTCTTTTTCCAACTTCTTCAGGAGTTTTTTTATTAGAAAATCCTACGACAAAATTACATTGTTGTTCAAATACATTTTTCAGATTATCGTTTTTTGTTTACTTACAATTAGTTTTCAATACCATTGTTAGAATTATTTCTTAAATTATATAAAAAACTGGACATCACAACACAGAAATTTGTATAATTTTAAAAATAATTACTAAAAATATATAAAAAATATTGCAGCAAAAAAATCCTTAATCTATATCACAGAGCCGTCGGTGTTTAAATAATCGCAACTGAATATTGAAGTTTGGTGTTGTCTTTATCTTCTTTAGTGTTTATTGATTTGTATAATCTCTCTTGGATCCTCAAACTCTCAAGAGTGTATCTTTTATTCTCTTTGTTTTCCTTGTCTAATATTTTTATATTCGTAAAATCTGCATTGTGTCCGAATTCTTTAATGTGTTGAGCTAGAGCTGTATTTTCTTTGCCTTTCTTTACATCGGCTTCATGCTCGTTTATTCTTATGCTCAGCATCCTTTTTGTTGTTCCGACGTACACCTTATTGCACGTCTCCCCTTGCTTCCCCTTGCAAGTTATTTCATATACGACGTCACATTGTTTGAGTTTTTCGGTTTTTCTTTTCTTAGTAAATACTCTCTGCAATGTGTGGTTGGATTTGTATGCTATTGCTACTTTGTTCTGTTGTGTTGTTGCTATTGTTCTAATGGTACTGTTGTCAGTAAGCTTTGGTATGTATGGTATACTCAGAAAGAGTTTCTCTTCTGTATCTTTGCGTTTTACTTGTTTGATTTTCATCCGTTCAAAATGTTTTTTTATTAGATTGTTAATCATGGGTAATGGATAATTGTTTTTTAGCAATATTGTTTTGATTTTATTTGTGTTTTCTTTTGTATTTTCCATATCACTGAGACAAAATATTTTTTGTATTAGATTGTTAGCCGTGTTAATTTTCATAGATTTGGGTTGATTAGAATAATAATTTATCATTCTTCCCGAAGAAGTTGGTTTTGTATACCAGTTTGTTTTTATGATGGAGTTTTCTCTTGAAATGGTCATGTCAAGATATGGTATTTTTTTGTCCTGTTCGAATTCCACCGTAAATTGTAACCTTTTGTGATAAGCATTTAGAAGTGTAAGGGTTGTGTCTACGTGTTGCTTGTCTATGATGGCAAATATGTCATCTACATATTTAGACATTAATTTGATTTTTATATTATTAGTTTCTAGTTCTTGGATCACGTCATCTAAAAGGGCGTCCAAAACAATATCGGCTATTGTTGGTGACAATGGATTGCCCATAGGCATGCCGTATGTTTGTGTGTAAATTTTCTCGTCGTATTTGAAATAGTTGTTGTCAATGAGACAAAATTGCAATAGACCCAGAAATCTTCTTTTTGGAATCGTCGTAAATTGTTGCAAGGTTTCCCATTTGTCAAGAATGTTTTTTATTGCTAAGTGTATAGGTATATTGGTAATTTACACACAAACATACGGCATGCCTATGGGCAATCCATTGTCACCAACAATAGCCGATATTGTTTTGGACGCCCTTTTAGATGACGTGATCCAAGAACTAGAAACTAATAATATAAAAATCAAATTAATGTCTAAATATGTAGATGACATATTTGCCATCATAGACAAGCAACACGTAGACACAACCCTTACACTTCTAAATGCTTATCACAAAAGGTTACAATTTACGGTGGAATTCGAACAGGACAAAAAAATACCATATCTTGACATGACCATTTCAAGAGAAAACTCCATCATAAAAACAAACTGGTATACAAAACCAACTTCTTCGGGAAGAATGATAAATTATTATTCTAATCAACCCAAATCTATGAAAATTAACACGGCTAACAATCTAATACAAAAAATATTTTGTCTCAGTGATATGGAAAATACAAAAGAAAACACAAATAAAATCAAAACAATATTGCTAAAAAACAATTATCCATTACCCATGATTAACAATCTAATAAAAAAACATTTTGAACGGATGAAAATCAAACAAGTAAAACGCAAAGATACAGAAGAGAAACTCTTTCTGAGTATACCATACATACCAAAGCTTACTGACAACAGTACCATTAGAACAATAGCAACAACACAACAGAACAAAGTAGCAATAGCATACAAATCCAACCACACATTGCAGAGAGTATTTACTAAGAAAAGAAAAACCGAAAAACTCAAACAATGTGACGTCGTATATGAAATAACTTGCAAGGGGAAGCAAGGGGAGACGTGCAATAAGGTGTACGTCGGAACAACAAAAAGGATGCTGAGCATAAGAATAAACGAGCATGAAGCCGATGTAAAGAAAGGCAAAGAAAATACAGCTCTAGCTCAACACATTAAAGAATTCGGACACAATGCAGATTTTACGAATATAAAAATATTAGACAAGGAAAACAAAGAGAATAAAAGATACACTCTTGAGAGTTTGAGGATCCAAGAGAGATTATACAAATCAATAAACACTAAAGAAGATAAAGACAACACCAAACTTCAATATTCAGTTGCGATTATTTAAACAACGACGGCTCTGTGATATAGATTAAGGATTTTTTTGCTGCAATATTTTTTATATATTTTTAGTAATTATTTTTAAAATTATACAAATTTCTGTGTTGTGATGTCCAGTTTTTTATATAATTTAAGAAATAATTCTAACAATGGTATTGAAAACTAATTGTAAGTAAACAAAAAACGATAATCTGAAAAATGTATTTGAACAACAATGTAATTTTGTCGTAGGATTTTCTAATAAAAAAACTCCTGAAGAAGTTGGAAAAAGACCAACGAAACGTTGAGTTAAATATGAAATAAATTAGTTTTATTTATTCCATAAAAATAACTGACCGAATCAGCCCGGTGGAAACACTTTTTATTAAATAAAATTATTAATTTTTTTCAATTAGCCCTATATCATTTGGTATAAAAGCCAGGATGCTGAAAATTTTAGTATCTACCTAAAAGAAATGTTTACCAGTGAAAAGCCTATGCACCGGGATAGTGGTGTAGGGTATCACATAGTCGGTCCCGTTCCGACTATAGTCTATGCTCACTTCTTTTATATGGGAATTAAAAGTATTAATCTAAGGATTAACGATTTAATATATTTGCTTCTGTTGCTGGACTTTATTTTCATTTGTAAAGTTTGAGCTCCGGTTCGCGTTTTATAAATGAACAATAATATTTGATACACTTTTTCAAAACCTTTTTATTTTAAGTTAACGTAAATACTATCACATTTTAACATTTTAAATACTATCACATTTTAGCCTTCTAAACAAATCGTAGTTGTTATAACAGTGTTTATTATTGTATGTTTGTATACACACTGAGGTGCCAGCCGCTGGCCGGAACATGGATGTTGTGTGGTTCCGGGTCAATCCGGTACGATAGAACCCGCTGCCATGGAATTGAACAAACCGTTGTAGTTGATGGTGGTTACCCTGTCCTGATTTGTATGTTACAAACATATCCATTGTCTGTTGGAGAGTTTAACCGCATTTCTGCCAAAAATAACTCTACAGCCATTTAAATAAAATTTCAATTTAAATTGCTACCTTTTCAATGATATTAGATAATTTAAAGTTCAATTTAACCACCACATTTCGTGATTAATTCAGTGGTTTCTATAACTGTTAACAAATCATGACATTTTTTGCTTCAACAGAAATTTATGTGGTTTTTATATGTAGAACAACGTTTGAAATAAATAAATACAAGAATTGAAAACTAACTTTAAAATAATAACAAATGGGGAATTCTGAGTGAAATCGAACACTTTGGAAAAAAGTTGTTTTTAATTTCATTAATTTTTTTGCCGTGTTGATGCTGCTTCTCGGCAAAACATTTCAGCACATATTCAGATTCTATACATGGGTCACTAAAACCTTCTGGCCTAGGAAACACGCAGTGTCGCCAGGCGTCATTTGTAATTTTTGTTGGAAAGTTTGACAGTTTTTAGCGTAAGCGTACTCAGGACAGTTTCACATACGACCATGTGTTGAGTTGTTTACAGTGACTTGAAAAAATCACTTTGCAAATAAAATGAAATTTACTTGTAAACATTCTCGTCCAATAATTTTTCACAACCGACGTAAATAACCACGGCTTGCGGAGTCGGAGTCTGGAGTAGGAGTTTAGCAAATTTTGCTGGCGTCGGAGTCGTGAAAAAAAGCTCGACTCTTACTCCGGACAAAATTATTTTTTTTTCTAAATTTATCAAAAGAATTTTTATTTTATTTTTATATGCTGCAGTTGAACATTAACAAATTTTGGGAATCGTTTATTAATTCTAAAAAAAAACTATGAGAAAACGTGCAAGCAAAGGCGTTATTATAATTTTTTTTTTGGTCCACTTGATGTTAAGTTCTATGAAAATGTGTTTAAGCTGAGTCGATTTTTTAACATACCGCCACATTTATGGCAAAACTTATATACACTTTGAAACACTTTCACAGTAATGTGGAAAGTGTATTAGAAATTTGTTTTGACCAAAATCCATGTAACACAAAATATTCGTTCTAGACGGCTTTTATTATGTCAATTTTAATTTATTTTTATTTTAATTAAACTGCAGGCAAAATTAAAGACCGATCGTCAAAGTATACAACATTTAAAATATGCTTTTTAATATAATTTAGATTCGAAACATTTCGCGGAAAGTCAGTTTCCAGGTGGTGAGGTGGTAGTGGTGTAGGATATCACATGATCATCCCCTTTCTACTATTGCTCTGACTTGTGTTGACTTATTTGTTTTTTTAGAGAAGTCCTTCAAGTGTTCTGCTAGAAGTCCACTGGTTTTTTCATCTTGTGGTCTTCTATGGGAAATCCTACTGATCACCAATATGAAGACCAACATGTTTTCTACATAAGTCCTAAGATCTTCTAAGAGGAAACATACAAAGAGGAGAATAGAACAATTTCTATGAAAAGACCTATTGGTCTGTCTATGTTTTGGCTGGTGTTCACGATAAATCTGGAACATTTTGATAAAATTTTTCATTTCATTCCTTCGGGAATAATTTCACAAATTTTCAAAATGTGTGGGCTTATGTTAAGTACTACAAACACTTGGATTGGATCCAGTTTAAAGCCTGGTCTTGAAGTGCTTACTTATGATACGGATTACACTTCATAAATTTACAAGTTTTGTCATTTGCATTAAACAATCCGAAGAAGATTTTGTTGTCATATCCCACATACGTGAACAAAGTTTTTCTACTTCAGAACCTCTTGATACAAGCGTTAAAATGTTGATGAAATACTTATGCAGAGAAATGCTGTTACATCGTAGTGATCTCTTCTTGCATGTTATTTTTTTATAACGGTAAAAATGATGAAAATCTGGGTTTCTTACATTTTCAAATTTAAACGGACATATCATCTTTTTTTACAACGGATTTCTATTGATCCTGATTCCATTTAAAGGGATGAATAATATCTTTTGAACAAGTTATTATTTTTTTAAATCGGTTAACAAATGGCTAAGTTATAGTGGTTTAAGTCTGAAAACCCCCACAAGAAACTATAACTGAATTTCTCATAATTTTCAAAAATATAATGTTTTGTTCAATATTTATTTTGAAAATTGTGAGAAATTCTGTTATAGTTTTTTTTTTGTGGGGGTTTTCAGACTTAAATAACTATAATTTAGCCATTTGCTCTGAAGAGCTACTCAACTAATAGCGAAACCATGTCACGTAATCTGGTGACTGTGTGGGTTCGAGAGCTTGGATTTCCTTTTTCACTTGCAAAAAATTTTCGATCATCATGCTTAACTCTAAACGAGAAAATTAATAAAAATCATTAAAAATTATCTTCGAAAATTCCAAAAAATAAAAACAGGCTGAGCCCGGCTGTTATTTGAACCCGCGTCCTTGAAAACATATGAAAAAAATGTTGTCAAGGCGTGTTAGCATTCAAAGCCAAAACTCTAATAATAGTCCGGTCAAAATAGACATTGAAATATCACAAATTCCCAGAAAGCTGAATTTTGGTGGAGAGCTAGAATTTGACATTAGAAGCAACGTCCTAAAAGTCCCCATCGATCCCATGTGTGCAAAAAAAATTATTCGGGGTCAAAGGTCAAATTTTAAGGGTTTTTTGGTTTTCGGATTTATTTTTTGATAACGATTGATGTAATCAAAAAGTGACTAAAGTAAATATTGTAGACAGAAAAATTATCTACAAGTTTGACCTTTATATTTTTTTTCCTAGAAGGAACCATTCATGAGATATAGCTGTTCTCAAAAACACATGAACATGGAAATATGCACATATTCAGACAAACCGGCTAAAATAAGCGAAGTAATCGGGTCTGTCCCCCAAAAATATATATATTTTCTTGAAGAGCGAGATTATAGCTATCTTCTAAAAAAATTCCAACAAAATCGGAGCTTGTTAAGTAGAGTTATTCAATGTTAGAGTCATTTTATGCAAAAATAGCCCATTTAACCCACATGTGTAATCGAAAGCCCAAAGGGAACGACCCAAACGAAAACTCTCCGACTTTTTTTCAAGTTTTGTCCGAAGGTAAGGTTTGTTGCGCTGATTACGGAAATGTATAATTTTCAACGGTTGCGGATCCGGTTCGCCGGTTATTCGACCCGAAAAGCCAAATTTAAAAACCGGGTTAGACCCGGATCTACTGAACCGATTCCTGCAAAGTGGATATCGTCTGAAAGCTTACGGAAGTATCTACCACATAGTGTCGTTACTTTAACCGGTTCGCCTCATAATGTACTTACGCGGCTAATTTTTTATTTGACCTTTAGATTGCGATATCTCGAAAATGGTAAGTATTTTTTAAGTATCATAAAGACCACTCTTGTAGACAATTATTGAATCTACAATTTTTACTTTAGCCGGCTTTTGCTAAGTCTTACCGTTTTTGAGAAAAATTAAAAAAAAAACTGAATAATGCCTCCAAAAATGACCTTTGACCCCGAATAACTTGTTTTGCACACATGGGATCGATGGGGACTTTTAGGACGTTGCTTCTAATGGCTAACCCTAGCTCTCCACCAAAATTCAGCTTTGTGGGAATTTTTGCTATTTCCCCCTTATACGCATGTCTATTTTGACCGGACTATAACTTCAAAGGCAGCGCAAAAGAAAGCGTTTGTCATGAAGAAATACAATTCAACGGCCAAATATCCGTGAATGTATAAAAACACATTTGCATTTGAAAAACCAAAAGTTCTAGGACAGAGAAGCCATCCCACAGTCGATACGTCTGAAGAGCTACTCAACTAATAGCGAAACCAGGTCACGTAATTTGGTGACTGTGTGGGTTCGAGTCCTTGGCTTTCCTTTTTCACTTGCAAAAAATTTTCGATCATCAAGCTTAACTCTAAACGAGAAAATTAATAAAAATAACTTGTTCGAATGATATTATTCACCCCTTTAAAAGGAAGAAGGATCAATAGAAATCCGTTGTGAAAAAAGAAGATATGTCCGTTTAAATTTGAAAATGTAAGAAACCCAGATTTTTACTACTTTTACCGTTATAAAAAAATAAAACGATGTGACACAAACGAACTAAAGGCATTGTCGTTGTCCATGGATCCCAACACGATATAATTTTGCATCAGAACGCTTTATTATTTTTCTGGTCAATGTTTGCAGCACAGTGCCATTTATCGACATTTTCCGAAAAGTTTGCACCTTCTCAAGGCCAAAACTGCCTGAAGGAGCATTCCAATGCTTTTGCGATGTATTAGAGAGTTATTAATTACGGTCTTGGCTACAATTTTTGTGTTTTTTGTGTTCGATCGAAAATCTCAATGGTTTGGCTGTTATATGCCAAAATGTCTAAAAAAACGTGGATAAAAAACTTAATGTAAAAATCAGGAGGCTCGATTTTCACCGTAGATCTATTCTCTAGTGAACTTTTTTTGCTCAGTTCAATCCCAGGAATTAGAAACGCGAAGGGACCATTAAGGTTTTCAAATCGGACCGGCCTACTGACGGTATATAATCTTACATATATTTCGGCAAAACCGACTAAAACTTTCTAACTTGTTTCTGTTGTTATTTTTCGATGTAAGATACTGCAGACTCAATATGGAAGATACATTACAATTACCTTAGTGAAAATAACATATAAGCATAACAATCGTGGCCGACACTCGCAAAAAAACGAAGTTCGTGAGTGTCGTCCAAAAACGACGGTTGTGCCAGAAAAAATTAAGGCGTATGTGAACGGATAATGCAAGAACGCAGTGCTATATGCCGTGAGATAGAGGCATCCCTGGGCATTTATTCCCAGCAAAATGTTTGTAGCCAAAGAAGTAGTTGAATCATGAGTGCAAGTGATTTCGGACTACATCTTTTTACGTGAAAGAAGTCATGATTTTTACAAGGGCATGGTGCAGTGAGGATACTGTCTAATTTACTTCTTAAGCACACATTTTGCATTAGTTCTTTGTAGTGAATAAATCACAACAACATATGATTCAACTACTTCTTTGGCTACAAACAAAGATGTAGTTCGAAATCACTTTTATTATTTTTTGTATACAAATTACTTTTTATGGATGCAAACATATTGCTGTTATTATAATTAACAAGAAACAAATTATGTTCTTTGTCTTTTTAAGTTTTTTTTTTTTTTTGCAAAATTTTGAAATTTCTAAAATGTGAAAAATTTATGAAATGGATTCAAATCGGACATTGTCAAAATGTGAAGGACGGACTGCATTTTGCATGACTCTGCGTGGACTGCTTCAAAAAAAGCTATTCAATCACTACTTCACAAGGAACAACTTCAAATAAATTTTGCTGGGTTCCAACCAACATTTGATAATGCATGATCACTTGCCGGCAAAAATGGGATATTTCTCGTTGGATTCCCTGGCTATCGGTGCACGAAATTTCGGAAAAATACGATCGCGACGCTTCAAGAGACGTTTATAAGATGGATCCGGGTGACGAATCATGGAACTATGCGTATGAACCCGAAAAATATCAGCAATCGCCAAAAGATGCTGTAAAAACGTTATAAAGCCATGGTTTGGAGGTGTCTCAATCAAGCCACTGTGAACAACCCAACAAATGGTCATATGTCAAACCTGAGTACTCCTGGACTAAAAACTGTCAAACTTCCCAAAAAAATGTCTTATGACGCCGGACGACACTGCGTGTTGCCTAGGCCAGAAGGTTTTTAATTGACCCTTGTAAAAACTATATGCAAATAAATACTCATAACTTCTTTAATATTGGTGCAAACAGAAAAAATGTATTTTTGTTTTTTTTTTTATTAGCTAGCTAATAACAAAAATAAAATTTCGGGATTTAATATTAAAAACCAATTATTATTAATGATTCTACCTTTCTTTTTTTATTGAATTCATTTTGTATTAAACTACGATCAATTACAAAAATTGGAAGTGAGATTCGAATAAATACTATTTATACCCTACACCACAATGTGGAAAGGGTATTATAAGTTTGTTTTTCCGAAAATTCATGTAACAAAATTTTCAGCGTAGACTCCCCGATGTGGTATACCAAAAATCATATCTCGATTTGAACTAAACGGACACCAAAGCAAGTTAAATAAACAATGTAATAAAAAACACAAACATACATTTTCCGAAAAATTTGTACGTGTGACTACGGACTTACTTTCTCACATCCACAAAACCGTAATATCGATAGACAAAACTATCTATCGATATTGAATTTTTAAAAAATAGTCGATACTATCGATATTGTCATCGATTTTTTGCCAGTTTTACTCCCTTGACCGTTCAGGGATGTTTATGGACAATTATTATTATAGTTAAATTTTTTAATTGAACTACCCGTTATTTGACTTTTGGGGATCCCTCACTACCAAGGAGAATGATCCCATCCCTCATATTTGGTTAGAGATTGCGTATTTTAACTTAAAATTTACTTGAACAAAATTTAAAACCTGTACCATTCTATTGATATTCGCATACATTAACATACACGGTGTGCCTTAACAAATTTAAATGGAAGGTGCTTACACCTCGCAAGTTTTTGCTGATTCTGAAACTACAATGCTCATAGATGAGAAATATCAAGAAACAAAAAAAAATCGCCGGAGGGATTTTCAAATAAATCGCGATTTAAGTTCACATTTTTAGAAGTTCTTTAGATTTTCACGATTTAGCTTGGAAACCGCGAGTTCTATGTAAATGGGTCTAAAGAAAATATTGTAGCAGAAAAAATTCTCCACAAGATTGGCCTTTATGATATTTTCGTAGGCTTTACCGTTTTTGAGATCTGGAAGTTCAAATTGGGATAATGCACTGACTGCATCGTCCCCTTATAAAACAATATTATGCACAGTACCCCTTAACTAACTTTTAATGTAAACCGCTTACACATGGGATGTTTTTGCGGATTCTGAAACAGCAATGTTCATAGATAAGAAAAATAAAAAAATTGAAAAAATCGCCGCAGGGATTTTTAAATAAATCGCGATCAAAATTCACAATTTTAGGGATTTTTTAGGTTTTCACGATTTTGCTGGGAAACCGCAAGTCGTATCGAAATGAGTCTAAAGAAAATATTGTAGCTGTAAAAATTCTCTATAAGACTGACCTTTAGGTTTTTCGTAGGTTTTACCATTTTTGAGATATAGAGGTTCAGTTCAAATTTTTAGGTTTTTATCTTAAGTCTTCAAGATTTTGCTTGGAAACCGCAAGTCATATCAAAATGGGACTAAAGAAAATAGTGAAGCTGTGAAAATTCTCTACAAGATTGGATGATTTATTTTTTTCTAGGTTATACAATTTTCAAGATATATAAGTTTAATTTGGGAAATTGCAGTAATGACATTGTTTTATAAGGAGGCGATACAGTCAGTGCATTGTCTCAGTTTGAAATTCTATATCTCAAAAACGGTAAAACCTACGAAAATATCATAAAGGCCATTCTTGTGGAGAATTTTCTCTGCTACAACATTTTTTTAGACCCATTTACATAGAACTCGCGGTTTCCAAGCTAAATCGTGAAAACCTAAAGAACCCCTAAGAATGTGAACTTAAATCGCGATTTATTTTAAAATCCCTCCGGCGATTTTTTTGTTTCTTGATATTTCTCATCTATCGTTGTCGATAAGAAAAATGAAAATCAAACGCTGTGCTGCAAATTAACTGTATAAATAATTCTTGTGTATGGAAGGGAAAACCTGGAAAAATGGTTATTTTGTTTTTCCCTGTCAAAGGTTTCTTATGCATATTCCGGTTGTTCAAGCCGTTACTATATGTATGCATACAGAAAGAGAAAAAATAAAACAAAAGTACGAGTCAACCTTTATTAACGTTCGTGTCTATCGAATATTTGTGAATATACTTTAATGCTAATTTTCAGCAAAATCGCCAAACGGCACCATATTAAAGATGAAAATAGTTATAAAATTTAAATGATTTTGAGAAATCACCTTATGTATGACAAGTTTAGTGCGCACATCTATATAAAGATCTAACCAGAACCTTTTGGAATAACTACTAACTAACTAACTACAAAGAAACCATATTGCATTGAATAACACCAGGTAATACTACCATCTAAAATAATGCAAAATGGAATTTTTTAGAATTCATTTCAAAAGGTTTCAGTTAAATCTTTAAAGTCAGTTTGATTTTCTTGGGCATGTGGGTTAGGCCGTTTTGGCGCTGACCTCCTCATATATGGTATTTAATAAAATATGTACTTTTTTAAGATAGCTTCCGTGTTTTATCAACGATTTAATTTATAGCAAATGGAAGCAAAATTTTCTATTCCTTAAATCTTATTTCCATTTTTCATAGTATCCTAACTTAATCTCTAACAAAACATTTGACCCATGCTAATGCCAATGTATTTTTGTACTCAAATTTCCTTTAAGTCCAAGAACAACACACGATGCTATGCATACCATATAACCAAACATAAGAGTATAAGTAAATGTTTGCCAAAACTAATCTCTACGTAAGGACTGGCGAACGTTTCTTTTGGATTATGAATGGACACAGTATAAAAAGTAATCACATACTTGTTTGCGCAATCTATTCTTTGGTATGCCATGTGGCTCGAGTTTATACGCCTTTTTGGCGGGTTCATCATCGCTAATTCTTATTATATGGCCTAGCCAACGCAATCGCTGCATCTCGATACGCACGATACAGCCCGTGGTTTATACGACGTCGATATTCACCGCCAACGCAAATCGGTCCGTAGATCTTTCGAAGAATTTTTCTCTTTTTTCTCTATTTCCTTATCTGCTTGCGCAAGTACTCAGGCTTCGGAACCATACATCAGCACGGGTAGTATTAGTGTTTTGTAAAGCGTTATTTTTGTTTGACGAGTTGTGGCTTTGTTTTTAAAGTGCTTACTTAAGCCGCAGTAGCATCTGTTGGCCAATACAATTCTTCTTTTTATTTCACAACTGATGTCGTTTGTTGTGTTTACGGCGTTGCCGAGGTATACGAAAATTTTACTACCTCAAAATTATAGGAACCAACTTCAACAGTTGGTCCGATCTCAATGGACGCATTGCGCGTCGACACCATCAGCTTGGTCTTCTCGCCATTTACCGCCAGACCCACTTTAGCAGATTCTCCTTCGACCTTCATAAAGGTATCGGTTACTTCTTTTACTGATCGTCCCATGATGTCTATATCATCAGCATAAGCAAGTAACATGTGACTATTGGTGTAGATTGTGCCACTTCTTTTGACGTTTGCCTCTCGTATAACCTTTTCTAGCAAGATGTTAAAAAGATCACACGAAAGGCTGTCTCCTTGCCTGAAACCTCTTTTGGTACCAAACTCTTCGGAGAGGTTCTTTCCTATTTTAACTGAAGATCTTGTGTCAGTTAGAGTCATTTTACAAAGCCGAATGAGCTTTGCGGGGATACCAAATTCAGACATTGCTTGGAATACATTTGAACGTAGCGGGCTGTCGAAGACTGCTTTATAATCGACAAAAAGGTGGTAGGTGTCGATCTGCATCTCTTGGGTCTTTGCCGCAGGGCAAATATCTGGGCAATGGTGGACTTGCCAGGTCTAAAGCCACATTGGTATGGTCCAATTATTTCGTTGACTATGGGCCTTAGTCGTTCGCACAATACACTGAAAGAAAAAGCTTCATAATATAAACGAAATCTTACGTTCCATCAATGAAATTTGTCATTGATTTTGAGGCAACGTAGAGCTTCATTGAATAAACGAAAAAAGTTTCATTGAGTTTCATTGAAGTAAAATTAACGAATTTGTTCATTATTGCAATGAAACTTCTTCATTGATGCAATGAAATCTCTTTATTAATGCAATGAAACTTCTTCATTGATGCAATGAAATATCTTCATTAATGAAATGAAACTTTTTCATTGATGCAATGAAACCTCTTCATTAGTGCAATGAAACTTCTTCATTGATGCAATGAAACCTCTTCATTAGTACAATGAAACCTCTTCATTAATGCAATGAAACTTCTTCATTATTGCAATGAAATACTTTCATTAATATAAAGAAATACTTTCATTAATACAATGAAATGCTTTCATTAATGCAATGAAATATTTTCATTAGTGAAATGAAATACTTTCATTAATGTAAAGAAATACTTTCTTTAATGCAATGAAGCCTTACGTTGGCTCAAAATCAATGATACATTTCATTGATGTAACGTAAGATTTCATTTATTTTATGAAGTCATTTCATACTCAAGTAATGCATAGAAATTAAGTCAAAGCTAAATAAGTTTAATTCATTTTATTGCAATTAGTTTTGACCATGGATACAATACGTCATTTTTGATTCCTTAGATATTAACTAAATACATTAATGATACCATTGGTCGTTGTCATCTGTAAGTAAAATTGAAAGAATAAACAATTTGTTACTAAATAACAGGTTTTCTACACAATAACTTACCTTCATATTTTGCCACTCAGTCATCCCCTGTGTACTTCCATGATGTTGGGATACAGCATACAAAGTTCACATAAAAAAAACTGTACATATAAAAACTACAGGAAAGAGTTTTAGTTTAATATTTGTATTTTCTTTTCACATTAAACACTTCATACCTACTTTCAACGAAGTATATGATCCTATTGGGCATTGCCACCATTAAGTAAAATTGAAAATCATAAAAACTGTTAGTAATTTATTTGTCTTTATTTGTAGCTGGACACCAAACTCTTGGCATTTTCTCCGTCATTCCATTCTTCTTTAGATTTTCTATTGCTTGCATCTATTTCAAAGAGAAAAACCAAATAAATGTAAATTCATTTATATAAACAAATGAATACATAAAACTTAACAGAAAAAGTTTGTGCAATATTTACATACTTACTTTTCTAAGTTAAAAACACGAATCGTAAAATTTTTATTCATCCGCACATGGCGGCGTTATAATGTCAACTAAAACAATGTTCTTCACAATTTGCTGATCAACTTTTTGGCAGACAGGGTTGTTTTGTCTAATCTTGTTTTCTGCTTGTTAAACGCAGACACGCACATTCACACTGCACAGCTGGAATTTACTTCATAACAACAATGAAATACATAACAAGGAACGACAGAGAATAACATACCGAGAGAATAAGCCTTGATACCCAAGTAGAAAAAATGAGACAAACATTTTAATGAGAATGAATATGTATGTATATCAAAGCCAATCGCTAGTAAAGCAAGTAAGGAATTTTTGAACAGTTACGCTGTTAGAGACGCTTCTGCTAATATTCGTACATACATATGTATGTTTGATGTATGTGATTCTATACACACATATGTATGTACTTGGCAGATTTATAAATATGTACTGTTTATGATTGTGGAAAATTTAAAACATTTGTTTAATAAAGAAAAATAATTAGTACAAAAATGATAATATAAGATAAGATAGATAAGATTTCAGACCCTTTTTTCATTCCGCAAAATAGTATTGGGAACTTCAGAAATGTTTCAATTATTTAATGAAACTCTTGCATTTGTTTAATGAAAATGTTACTTTTATTCAATGAAACTTTTTCATTTATTTAATGAAACTATTTCATTTATTTAATGAAACTATATCATTAATTTTTGGAGCCAACTAAAAACATCAAATATATCCAATTTTCCACCATTTCCTTAAAAGATGTTTGAATACTAGTTTTTTTAAGCACATACTATTTAGCACAGTTTCAATACTCACATATTTTTTAAAATTTAAAGAAATTAGAAGTTTCATTACATCAATGAAATACGTTTAATTTATTCAATGAAACCAAAAATCATTAAATTTTAGTTAACGTAAGGTTTCATAGCATTAACTAAACATTTCATTGTATTAATGTAACATTTCATAGCATCAATGAAAAATAATCAATGAAACCCGTTCATTGATACAACGAAGCATTTTTCTTTCAGTGTATCCCTGACACTATCTTGTGGGCTATAGGGAGAAGACTTATGTCCCTATAGTTGGAGCATAAAGTCTTATCTCCTTTCTTATGGAAGGGACACAGGATGCTCAGGTTCCAATCGTCGGGTATGTGTTCTTCCTGCCAGATGGAGCTAACTAGCTTATGCATACACCTTCTCAGCGTGTCGCCTCCGGTTTTAAACAGCTTGGCTGGTAGGCCATCAGCTCCTGCTGCCTCATTATACTTCAGCCGGTTTATTGCTGTCTTTACCTCATCTTGGCCGGGCGGTATACATTCAATACCATCTTCTGGGATTGGGACTGTGGTATCTTCGTCGTCTTCGATGCTATTGGATACCAACAGTTTTGAAAATGAGTACACTATCTGTACAAGTTACCAAATTACCTTGCTGCTCTCTACAGGAGAATGTGCCTGTACCAAAGCCATCAGTTTGATGCTTGACTCTTTGGTAGAATTTTCGGACTTCATTCTGGTTCCTGTACATCTCGATTCTTTCACTCTCCGCTTTTCCATCTCTCTCTTTTTCCTGCGTAAAAGACGTTTCTCCTCTCTCCTTTTCTCCCGATATCTCTCTCGTGCGCTACGCTTTGCTATGGATTGTAAAGTAGCCCTATATGCCGCATTTTTCTCTTCGGTAGCAGCACGACACGTGCTGGATTCCTTGGTGGGAGTATGGATTTTGCGGCTGTATGCATGGAGTGGGCAATACTTTGACATTGCGCTGATATGTTATCGGGATGAGGAGTGCTTTGATTAAGCAATTGGGCTAGTTAAGTGGAATGTGCTGTGTCTATCTGTTGTGATTGCAGCTTACCGATGTCTAACTTTCGTGTTGTGTCTATTCGTACTTGGTTTGCTACGTTTAACCGGATGCGTACCTTTGCTGCTACAAGGTAGTGGTCCGAGTCTATGTTTGCTCCTCGGAACTAACGCACATCCAACACGCTCAATTAATGTCTTCCATCTATCACAACGTGATCAAGTTGATTTCTTGTTTTCTGATCTGGAGACAGCCAGGTGTCCTCATGGATGTCGAGATGTTGAAATCTGGTGCTGCTAACTACCATGTTTTTTGCCGCTGTGAAGTCTACGAGCCTCATACCATTGTCAGATGTTTCACTGTGGAGACTGAAATTTCCGACTGTTGGCCAAAGATATTTTCCTTTCCAATTTCGGCATTAAAATCGCCTAGAATAATTTTAATGTCATGGGCAGGACAACGGTCATATGTTTCTTCTAAGCGCTCATAAAATATATCTTTGGTCAGTTCGTCCTTGTCTTCAGTGGGTGCATGAGCGCAAATAAAGCTGATGTTGAAGAATTTTGCTTTTATTCGAATTGTAGCAAGTCTTTCATTCACTGGTGTGAAGCTGGAGACCAGGTGTTTTAACCTCCGACAAACTACAAATCAAATTCTAATCCGACGCCCAAACCCAAGTTTTTAACGTTCTTATGGAAGAACGCGCGGCACATGTTATCTCACTACCTTTAACGGGTGTTAAAGGCAGTTCCCCAGGTGACACCACGGGGAGGTCAGTGTCCACTTGGGCTTTCCTATGTTAAAGCCGGTCAGGACCGTTCCTTTGTATCTTCCATCCCCTACGTCACCCACCCATACAAAATAATAGTATGGCTATATGTATACGTGAAAATCAATTTTTATTAAATATAATTTTATCAAAACACATTTATCCAGTTAAGATCGATTTTATCTGGAATTAATTGGTCTTATAGTGGTGACATATACTCTTCTGTTCAGAGTTTCTATGTTTCTATTGTTCCATTTTACTTCAATACAATTAGTGGTGGAGGGTATAACAAGTTCGGCCTGGCCGAACTCAACGCCGTTCTTATTTGTTTCAATTGTCTCTTTTCCAACATAGCTCAGTTTCTCAACATAATTATAGTATTAATAAGTGGAACAATCTTTCCCGTATAATACATTCTGAAAATGAAGTTTTAGATGGCTTAAATTCATTTACTAGCTCAATGGTATCTGGTCCCGACGGTGTCCTTATAGACATACTTAAATCATGTGCTAATGAATTCTACAATATTTAATACAGAAAATAGATGTTTGGTCGAAAAATATAGATGTATTGCAAAATTAAGTACATTATGTACTTCTTCGAACTTTTGGTATCCCGTACATTAACGCATTTTACAAAATTACTGATTTCTCCATTTCAGCATGGATTTTTGAAAGGCAAATCCACACCTACAAAAATAATGGAACTCGTTTGTGATGTTCATAAAGTCTTTAGTAAAAAACATCAAACTGATATTATTTATATTGATTTTAGTCTCCCATAAACTTCTGCTCTACAAGTTGGACGCTATGGTGTTTCCTATATTACTTTTAAACTGGATCTCTTCTTACTTAGTGGCCGTAGCCCGAAAGTCTTATTTAATGAATCTTTATCTAAGAACTTGAAATTTACCTCGGTAGTTCCTCAAGGAAGTCACTTAAGACCTCTTCTTTATGTTCTATATTTGAACTAAAATCCAGATATACATGGATAGTTTTTTTGCTAGTTAGTTTCCTATATTCTGGGAGGACAAAATTCCAAATAACAAACAAATTGGTAAAAAAATGTGATTAAGATCTTTTAAAAATCTTAAACGGGGGCACCTTTACATGAGAGCTATACCAAAACATAGACCTGTACTATCTGATACTTGCAAGTGATGTCTGTACCATTTAAACATTAAACATATAAACATTTTTTATATCTTTAGCTAAGACTAAATACCAAATTTCAGTTATTCCGGCTGAATAAAGTCGCTAAAACTTTCAAAATACGTAGGCCAATACCGACAAATTTCTGATGGAAAGTTTTATACCCTCAACGAAGTCCAAATACCAAATTTCAAGCACTTCGGTGAGATACTAGAGCCAAAATTTTCTAAATACCGAAAACTTGGCGGGACTGTTATATGAAGGCGTGGACCTATACCGACAAATGTCAGTTTGAAAATTTCATACCAACTCAACCTGAATACCAAATTTCATCAATTTTTAAGCTGATCAAGAATTAATATACTTTATAGAGTCTCCGACGACTATTTCGATGTGTTACAAACGGAATGACAAATTTAAGCATTTGATAAGGTTTCACATAGCATCTTAATAGATAAGTTACACAGCATTGGTTTTCATTCAATTTTCCTTGAATGGATTTCATCGTATTTAACTGACAGAGTTTGTAAAGTCAAAGTTGGTGATTTTCTATCCATGCCTTATTCCCAAACATCCGGTGTGCCACAGGGCAGCATCCTCGGGCCACTTCTTTTTAACGTGTTCATTAATGACATTTCATCATGCTTCTCAAATTCAAAATTCCTATTATATGCAGATGATTTAAAATTGTTTGCCAGAGTTGATTGTCTACAAGATGCTTCCTCTTTGCAACAAGATCTAAATCAATTAGCACTGTGGTGTGATTTAAATAGACTTTCTCTAAATCTTTCCAAATGCTTTCATGTTACCTACTACAGATCCCATAATCCCATTATGCTTTCATTCAGAATAGGCAATTCTTAATAAGTTAAATACAATTCGAGACTTAGGTGTCATCTTTGATACATCGTTCTCTTTTATTCCTCATATAGACCACATTATTTCTCAGGCTTACAAGGTCTTAGCATTTCTTAAGAGAATTTGTGCTGATTTCTCTGACCCAAATACTATTAAAGCAATATATACAGCTATCAGATCCAAAATTGAATACGCTTCGATTGTGTGGGATCCACAATGTAGAACTCATATAGATCGTATTGAAAAAATTCAACAAAATTTTACAAAGTTCGCCCTTAAAAAATGTTCGTTACTGACATGCCAACATATAGATCAAGAGTTTTGTTACTTGGTCTTCAGAATTTGGAAGGTCGGAGAAAAATCCAGTCTGCTTGTTTTGTATTTGAATTGCTCCATCATACTATTGATTCTCCAGATTTCTTATCTTTAGTTCCAATTTTTGTGCCTCCGAGAAGCTTACGAATTGTTAATTTATTTAACGTCGCTTTTCACCGCACTAATTATGCCCAAAATGGGCCTTTAACACGCACATTCCTAAATTTGAATACTATTAATGAAAAACTGCAAAGAGAGTCGCAATCACATATTGATTTCAGCACATCTAAAGAATCTTTTAAATCAATTTTATATAATATATACTTAAGTTCATAATATATTTTCTTTTTCTTTTTTCGTCTATGTTGACGATTTTTCGTGGAGAAGTATCGTGACACATAGAGAAACTCAAATATCAAAATACAGATAGTTAGGTTAAAATTGTAGCTAGAACCCTAAAAAAACCGAAAATCGGGAGGTACTGTGATATAGGGACCATAACAAACACGGTGCTCTTGAATCAAATTAAAATGGAAGGTGCTTACACCTGGGAAGTTTTTGCGGATTCTGAAACTACAATGTTCATAGATGAGAATAAAAATAGGTAAAAAACTTTTTAAGTTAAACGGTTTTATGTTAAACATACATTGCAATGTTTAAGATAAATGTACTAAAAACCAAACAATAATAAAATAGATACAGTCGTGGGAATTATAAACATATGCATAGACTAGACTAAAATAAAACCGTGGGGCACGTCAATTGTCTACAATCGTTGATTAAAATGTTTGTTTTGTAATGTTACACTATAATTAGGCAGTTGTTCAACCGACAACGATGGACGTGTGATAAGTAGGGCTAGAATGTGGAAACAAGCTAGCAAGCTCGATTATAAGCGAGTTTTAAGGTTTCATAGTGGTGAGCGAGTAGTACTTTGTCGATTAAAGACAAACTACGAGCAGTGAAACGCTTCCTCGCCAGGCAGCAGTGTGAATGTCCAACGATAAACTAGTTGAAACATCTCTTTTATTTACATGGAGTGTATAACTATTGGAATTTCCATGAGCAAGAAAATAGTAAGTAATTTCCTCACCGTCTGCGGGCCAACTGCCTAACGACGAATTAAACGATTCTTCTATCGCACATTAAGTCGATAATTTGTAGACAATTGACGTGCCCCACGGTTTTATTTTAGTCTAGTCTATGCATATGTTTATAATTCCCACGACTGTATCTATTTTATTATTTTTTGGTTTTTAGTACACTTATCTTAAACATTGCAATGTATGTTTAACATAAAACCGTTTAACTTAAAAAGTTTTTTTTACCTATTTTTATACCCTATACCACAATGTGGAAAAGGGTATTATAAGTTTGTTTTGGTAAAAATTCATGTAACACCGCGAAATATTCGTCGGAGACCCCCAATGTGGTATACCAATCTTCATATCTCGACGAGATAAAGCGATTTTGAGATGTGGGTCCGTCCGTCAGTCCGTCCGTCCGTCTGTCCATTATAAATTGTAAACACGCTCCAGGCCGCAATTATGGACCGATCGTCACGAAATTTTGTATGGAGGTCGGGTTCAGATCAGAATAGATCCCTATTCTTACTGGTGATGATCGTGAAATATTTAGCGGGTGAAATGGACCAAAAACATAATATTTATCCAATTTTCTAGCGGCTCTGTAGGTCTCAATAATAGTCCGATCAACGCGTAATTTTAAATAAGGTAAGAGTATATCACAAAGGAGAAGCTTGCAATTTGAGATGGCGATCGGATAATATTTAGAGGGTTAAATGGACCAAAACTTTGTGTGAAAATTGTGAAAATTTTTAATATACAGCTTATATCTTAATTGCTGGAAGTGACATTCCGGACAAGTGAGATACACTTGAAAGTGGAACGCTTGACCTTTCAATTAATGCCAATTATGTTGGTGTGCATGATCAGATAACAGAGTTACAGCCTAATATATTCCGTTATTTGTTTGTAGTGTAATAATAAACTCGCTAGAAGTCGCAATTATACATCAATAGTCACGAAATTTTGCACCGGGTAAGAGTATAGGTATAAAAAGATGCCTACAATTTTGAATGATGATCTGATATTTTTAGCGGGTGAAATGGACCATTACTTTTGTATGAAAAATATAAAAATTTTATTTTTGGTCGATATTTTAATTCCTTAAGGACATATTTATTTCGCAAAGTAGCCTACATATTGACCTTTCCTCTGATGTAAATTGCAATAAAGTGTTTGTTCGATAACGGGCCTACTACCTAATATATAATGGGTTCTGTGTAGAGAACCGCATTTTTATCCCATACTAAATATTGTCTCTCCAAAAGTTTATGTAACACCACGAAATATTCGTCCTAGACCCCATATCTCGACGAGATAAAGCGATTTAGCGATGTGTGTACGTCCATCAAAAATTGTAAACAAGCTTAAGGCCGCAATTATGGACGGATTGTAAAGAATTTTTTAAGGAGGTTGGGTTCGGGCCAGAATAGAAATGATTAGTTTTTGCTGAAGATCGTGAAATGTTCAGGGAATGAAATGGACCAAAAACAAAATTTTAACCAATTTTGTAGCGGCTATGTAGGTCAAAATAATAACCCGCAAAATTTTAAACAAAGTTTGAGTTTATGATGAAGAAGAAGCGTACAAACCATCATGAAGATCAGATAATACTTAGCGGGTTAAATGGTCTGAAACTTTTGTGTGAAATTGGTAAAAATTTCAATTACGTAGCGGTTAAACAACGGAAGTAGTAGTACTACATAAGTGGGTTTCATTACATTTTAGTTTGTGTGAACTAAATTTTCCTTTCCTGCTACAAAAATGTCTTTGTCATGCAAGATAACTTTTTGGTATTGGTCATAAAACAAGTAAAAAAGTATCAGCTTTGCCGATAGAGATATACCCTCAGCCTGTGTATATTGAAACAATTTTTTTTCCCAAAATACGTATTTCCCAAAATTTTGGGCGTTTGGACCGACAAAAATGTTGATTAGGATTAAAGATCAAAAGTTTTGCGAAGGAGATACTAAAAGGAATGGATCGACATTGACCGTTATGGAAGTGGATATAGGGGGTTTTTACACTCTTCGGGCTGTTTGCTCAAGAAGTATAGACTTTCCCCTAAAAAAAAAACTAACCATCGTAATTGGGGCAGCGAATGCAAGTTGCTTCAACAAAAATCAAAGTGATTCGATATCAGCTCTCAAAGTGAACTTATCCGAAATTTTGTGTGGGAGGTACCGGATAGAGTGGACAAATATAGTCCATATTTAAACCTGATCAGTGAATACAAGTTGCTAAAACAAAAATCAAAGCGATTCGAGAGATGGCCCTAAACTGAAGGAGTGGACCGATTGAGTCCATATTGAAACTTTATTTAAGTCTGGCACACATTTCACGATGGGTAAAGTATGGACCAAATCGGTTACTGCCTTAAAGAGTTATGGTGCGCACAAATTTTCCGAACATTTTCGAACTTTTGTGGGGGAGGTACCGGAAGGAGTGGACCGATATAACCCATCTTCGAACTTAAACTAAGTTTGGACAAAATATTGCAATAGCCAAATGTTGCCCCAAATCGGTTCATCCGTTCGAGAGTTATCGTGCGCACCAGCCAGACAGATAGGCAGACGAACGGACATTGCTAAATCGACTGCAAATTGTCTGAAAACATTTCGTCCAAACATACTTGGGGTCTAAAACTATTATTTCGATGAGGCACATTTTGCCCGTATGAAAGTGTATATAACCTCGTTAGCATAAATGCTGATAGTATAAAAATGCGTAAAAATGGGTTGAAGCCAACTTATCTTTTTTTGTTTTCTCTCGATTTCAGAGTAAACCACACACACATTTCGTCCAAACATACTTGCCCGTATGAAAGTGTATATACCCTCGTTAGCATAAATGCTGAGGGTATAATTATACATTACATCTCTGATATTTGATAATTAAATTTTCACAATCATTGAAAAGAAGTTCCGTGGAGAGCGATTGTCCAGAGATAGTGGTATAGGGTATCCCATGGTCGGCTCCGTCCGACTATAGACTTTTCTTACTTGTTATTTTCTAGTTTTTAGTTTTTATTTCGCATTCTGTTTAATTCATTTAGTGCTTCATTATTGCAAGGTTTCTTGCCCGTTAGTTTATTGCAGTCCAACTCCTCTATACGTAGTCCCTGCAAAGATCTTACTCTACTAAGAGCCACGTAGGCTTGACCTTCTTTAAACAGTTTCGCACCTAAGTATACGACTGCGTGATCCACAGTGCTGCCCTGCATTTTATGTATTGTAGAATCCCATGATAGTATTAAAGGCAACATTCTTCTTTCAGCCGTCCCGTAATTGTACTTAGCTAGAAACTGTATGGCTTTCGGGTGTATAAAATGTACTGTATAGTGCACTGTATTCTTCTTGTCAAGCCCTTTTATTTGATACCCATATTGGAGGGATTGAAAAAAAATTGTTGTCAGCCATTTGGTAGCGGCGGCCATCTTAGATTTCAATTTTGCATAGTAAATTGTATTCTACTTGTTGAGACCTTTCATTTGATACCCATGTTGATGGGATTGATAAAACCTAAGTTATCCGCCATTTTGTAGAGGCCGCCATCTTGGATTTTAATTTTATATAGTACATTGTATTCTACTGGTTGAGCACTTTCATTTGATACCCATATTGATGGGATTGATAAAACCTACGTTATCCGCCATTTTGTAGCGGCCGCCATCTTGGATTTAAATTTTTTATAGTATTTTGTATTCTGCTTGTTGAGCCCTTTCATTTGATACCCATATTGATGGGATTGATAAAACCTACGTTATCCGCCATTTTGTAGCGGCCGCCATCTTGAATTTATAATGATAATGAATAAACATAATTGTATTGTCACCAAAATCCAAAGTGTATACAAAATTTCAGATTAATCGGTTGACAGGAAGAGGGTGAAATTTGAATTACTAAATTTGACCCAAGAATAAATAAAACGGGGTGAGCTAAATAAAACCTTTTAAAAATCAAAATCAGTCAGTACATTGTCCCCATTTGAACTTCAATATCTTAAAAATGGTAAAACCTACGAAAATACCGTAATGGTCAATTTTATAGAGAATTTTCATATCTACAACATTTTCTTCAGATTCATTTTGATAGGACCTGGGGTTTCCAAGCAAAATCGCAAAAACCTAAACAACCCCTAAAAATGTCAACTTGAATCGCGATTTACTTAAAAAGCGCTCCTGCAATTTTTTTTGGACATTGTAGTGTCAGAATCCGCAAAAACTTCCCAGGTGTAAGCACTTTTCATTTAAATTTGATTCAATAGCACCGTGCAAGGCATGGATTTATGATGCCAATTTTTTGTGGAGAAATGTTGTGACCACTTAAATTAGTTAGTTTAAAAATTTTGGTTAAAATCCTCAAAATACCCAAAATCGGGAGGTATCGTTACATCGAGTTTCTCAAAGTGTCGATCTATTTGACAATTTGTGGAGGAAAAGTTTTATAACTACAGGGAACCTCAAATGTCAAATTACGGGTAGTTTGGTTACAAATTGCAGCTTAAATCCTCAAAAAACCGAAAATCGGGAGGTACTGTAATACATGGGATATACCAAAAGGGGGGAGATAGCACATCTTCGCAAAAATATAGAGTTCTAGTTCAATTATTGTGGACGCTAAAGTGATTACAAAGACGGACAGACCGACATGGTTATATCGACTCCGAATTTTATCCTGATCAAGGATAGGGTCGGAAATTATTACTTCAGTGCTTACAAATGAAACAACGAATTTAATATTCCTTCTATACTATGATGTAGGTTATAAAAAGACGAGTACGATATAATTGAATATTGGGATAGCTTGACCCCTTGTGTAATATTTGTATACCCTACACCACATTGTAGTAAGGGGTATTAATTATGTCGTTGTGCATGTGAATGTAGCATGCATAAGGAAACGAGATAGACGCATAGCTCCACTTATTGATATACATTTTGAGTCGATTTATGCATATCCGTCCCTCCACTCATTCGCAGATCGGATTTCTTGTCCGGTTCAGCTTGCTGCACCAAATACCCTATATCCGCCCAATTTTAATGAAATTTGGAATATGCGACGGAATTTGGTCTAGAAATAAATGTGCCAAATTATATCGAAATCGGTTCAGGTTTGGATATAGCTCCCATATACATTTTCGGCCGATTTCAGTATTTGTTGCGCTAACACAAAATCTATGTCCGGTTTCGATGAAATTTGGAAAGTGTGACTGAATTCGGTCTAACAATCATAGTCCGGTCAAAATAGACATTGAAATAACAAAAATTCCCACAAAGCTGAATTTTGGTGGAGAGCTAGGGTTTGCCATTAGAAGCAACGTCCTAAAAGTCCCCATCGATCCCATGTGTGCAAAAAAAAATTATTCGTGGTCAAAAGTCAAAATTTAAGGGTTTTTAAGTTTTCGGATTTATTTTTTGAAAACGGTTGATCTAATCAAAAAGTGACTAAAGTAAATATTGTAGACAGAAAAATTACCTACAAGTTTAACCCTTATAATATTTTTCTTAGAAGGAACCATTCTTGAGATATAGCTGTTCTAAAAAACACATGATTTTTATGCACTTATAAGGGAAATATGCACATATTCAGACGAACCGGCTAAAATAAGCGAAGTAATCGGGTCTGTTTCCCCAAGAAATATATATTTTCTTGAAGAGCGAAATTATAGCTATCTTCTAAAAAAATTTCAACAAAGTCGGACTGTGTTTAGTAGAGTTATTCAATGTTAGAGTCATTTTATGCAAAAATAGTCCATTTAACCCACATGTATAATCGAAAGCCCAACGGGAACGACCCCAACGAAAACTCTCCGATTTTTTTTAAGTTTTGTCCGAAGGTAGGGTTTGTTGCGCTGATTACGGAAATGTATAATTTTCAACGGTTGCGGATCCGGTTCGCCGGTTATTAGACCCGAAAAGCCAAATTTAAAAACCGGGTTAGACCCGGTTCTACTGAACCGATTACTGCAAAGTGGATATCGTTTGAAAGCTTACGGAAGTATCTAACACATAGTGTCGTTACTTTAACCGGTTCGCCTCATAATGTACTTACGCGGCTAATTTTTTATTTGACCTTTAGATCGAGATATCTCGAAAATGGTAAGTCTTTTTTAAGAATCATAAAGACCAATCTTGTAGACAATTATTGAATGTACAACTTTTACTTTAGCGAGCTTTTGCTTAGTATTACCGTTTTTGAGAAAAATTAAAAAAACTGAATAATGCCTCCAAAAATGACCTTTGACCCCGAATAACTTGTTTTGCACACATGGGATCGATGGGGACTTTTAGGTCGTTGCTTCTAATGGCCAACCCTAGCTCTCCACCAAAATTCAGCTTTGTGGGAATTTTTGCTATTTCCCCCTTATACGCGTGTCTATTTTGACCGGACTATCAATGGCCTAAGTATATCGAAGTCGGTTTAGATTTGGATACAGCTCCCATATATATTTTTGGCCCATTTTAGACATTTGATACACCAAACACCCCATATCTGTTAAATTTTGATGACATTTGGTAGAAACAAATGTGTCAAATTATATCGAAATCGCTTCAGATTTGGATATAGCTCCCATATTTATTTTCGGCTTATTTGACGTATTTGCAGGACCAAACACGCTATATATGTCCGATTTCGATTTAGTTTGGAATGTGTGACTGAATTCGGTATAGAAATAAATGTGCCAAATTATATCGAAATCGGTTTACACGGCGCTCTTGAAGCAACATTAAATTGAAGGTGCTTACACCTGGGAAGTTTTTGCGGATTCTGAAACTACAGTGTTCATAGATGAGAAAAATCAAAAAAACAAAAAAAATCGCCGGAGCTCTTTTTAAATAAATCGCGATTCAAGTTGACATTTTTATGGGTTTTTTAGGTTTTCGCGATTTTGCCTGGAACCGCACGTCCTATCGAAATGGGATAAAAGAAAATATTGTAGCTGTGAAAATTCTCTACAAGATTGAAGTTTTTGCGGATTCTGAAACTAAAATGTTCATAGATGAGAAAAATCAAAAAAAAAAAAATCGTCGGAGTGCGTCTTAAATAAATCGCGATTCAAGTTGACAGTTTTACAGGTTTTTTGTTTGGAAACCGCAAGTCCTTTCGAAGATGTTAAAACAGTAAAAATTCTGTACAAGATTGACCTGCATTATATCTTCTTAGGTTTTACCGTTTTTGAGATATAGAAGTTCAGATCAATCATTTAGATTTTTTTTCTCAGGTCTTCCGGATTTTGCTTGAAAACCGCATGTCCTATCGTAATGGGACTTAAGAAAATGTTGTAGAAAATGTGGTGTTTGGGTTGTGGTTGTTTGGGTTCGAATCTTCGGCTTTTCATTTTCACTTGCAAAAATCATCGGTCATTAAGTTCGACTCCAACGAGAAATTCATTAAAAATATGGGGGCGTGGATCTATATAGCCCGTTTTCAATACCAAAAATTCTACCGACCTACAACAAAATTTTATTAAACTACTTCAATCCGTGCGAAAGCTAGAGTGATTATCACAGACGGAAGGGCATTGCTATATCGATGTAGAATTGCTCACTAAAAATATAACAAATATTAATAATATAAAGATCCTATTGTACATTAAAATACACAATTATCCTTAAAGAAATATCCTTGTAGAAATATTGTTATGTTTGAAAAACTTCCTAATGGCCCTTCGTAATTATGTTAATATGGAACAACTTAATACTGAGTATCGTCACTTGCAGCCAGTGATGCCAGATTTGCCGATTTATCGGCATTTTGCCGATTTTAAGTCCAAAAAAATAGAAATGCCGATTTGGCGATTTTTAGTTAAGGGAACTAGTTCACATAAAATTTGCGTTTTGTGTAAAAATTGTGGTCGCTAGCCCTGATTTTGTACAATAACAAAGACAACTACATCATCAAGAGTAGTTTGATTAATAATAATAATAACTTTTTTAACAGGTTATAAAAACAGTTGGAATTTCCTTGATTACCTTGCTGCACAAACTTTTACATTGAACGTTGTGATCAGATTTTGAAGCGGTTTGATTTTGAAAACAAATTTAAGTGCCTAGCTTCAATAAATCCAAGTTTTATAATAAATGGCACAGAAGATTAATTTTTCAACATTATAAAGGAATACGAATGCTTTATGAACATAAGCGAAAAGCAAGACTTGGACTCAGAATTACGTGAACTTTCACGTTTAAATTTCTAAAATTTGTTTAAGGATAAAAAGTAGAGTTGCTACAGTTTTGGAAAACAGTGTGAGAATTAAAATGTGCAAATTTCCTATTTTGTCCAAATTTATTAAACATATTTTAGTCTTGCCACATTCTTCAGCAAATGTTAAAGAGTTTTTAGCCAATTAAATTTAAATAAAAACAAGTGTCGAAATCGATTAGTTAGGCACTCGATGGAAGGAATTCTCTTTACTAAAGAATACTTAAAATTAAGTAAGTCTAACCCCCATTATTATAAGTCTCCTTTTGTTATAGTTTGGATTTACCGAACAGATTTATAGCGTTCCGGTTGAATTAAAGTTAAAAGTGATGATTGAATTTCAAGGAGGATGTAACGTACCATTATCCACTGATATAGTGGTTCTATATTATTATAATTATTGAAACAAATTCGCAAAAGAGAAAGGACGGCAGGAGCCATTGAAAAGCTAGCAAACAGTCGTTGGGGGGTTCGTGTCCTTTTCTTTCAGAATTCTAATCATGGCTACGACACAATAAAATATTATTTTAGACTCCTAGTTTTTATTTTATTACTATACATTAAAAAATGAACCAATTATAAAAGTATACAAAAGCCCTCTTTATGTTATTAAAAGCGAAGATATCCTATAAAACTGCCTGATTAATGATTCTCAAGGTGTTGTGAGAATCCATCGCCTCATAACCCACCCTTCCAGTGGTTCTATAGGCCTAAGTGTTTTATAGAACCCCTAAATCAAAGTTTAAACAAAGATCTACATTACCATCCTACCATAACCTCCCAGCAATGAAACACCCATAAAGAAAACCTATTCAAAGAACATTTTAGAGGAATTCAAATATGCAGGTTTATTCATTAAATTTTTGAATAGCTTAAATGCTAAATATATACCTTAAGGTTAGGCAAAATTAACAAATATTTTTATATTTTAATAGAAATGTTGTGATCATTTCAAAAGAAAGTAATTCCGATATCTCTGCATTTAAAACAGAATATGATATTTGTCTGAATAATTCAAATTTGATATAAAAAATAAAAATTCATACGGAATTTCCAGACTTAGAAATGCAAAAGAAACATTGGACCTTTAAACGTGTCCAATCTTGATTTTTAATTTTTATAGTAGATGGAAAGTTCTAATCTTTATCAAAATATTTGATACACATTGGAATATCTAAATTTTAATGTGGAGAGAAAAAAAAAATATTCAAGCATGTTACTATCCATATTTTTCTATTAGATTGTTCAAAATCGATAACTATCTTTTTTTTGTAGTTTGGAGAATTTTCATAGCGATGTCATAATTTGGGTTGTTTGTCAACCAAAACAGTATTATCTATTTTAATTTTGCACTGTTTCGAACAAAACCATAATGATAATTATAGGTATTTAACTTAATAATTATCTCCCCTACATCATCTATTAATTATACCCTATACCACAATGTGGAAAAGGGTATTATAAGTTTGTTTTGGTAAAAATTCATGTAACACCGCGAAATATTCGTCGGAGACCCCCAATGTGGTATACCAATCTTCATATCTCAACGAGATAAAGCGATTTTGAGATGTGTGTCCGTCCGTCCCTCCGTCCGTCCGTCCGTCTGTCCATTATAAATTGTAAACACGCTCCAGGCCGCAATAATGAACCGATCGTCACGAAATTTTGTATAGAGGTCGGGTTCAGATCAGAATAGATCCCTATTCTTATAGGTGATGATCGTGAAATTTTTAGCGGGTGAAATGGACCAAAAACATAATATTTATCCAATTTTCTAGCGGCTCTGTAGGTCTCAACTATAGTCCGATCAACGCGTAATTTTAAATAAGGTAAGAGTATATCACAAAGGAGAAGCTTGTAATTTGAGATGGCGATCGGATAATATTTAGAGGGTTAAATGGACCAAAACTTTTGTGTGAAAATTGTGAAAATTTTTAATATACAGCTTATATCTTAATTCCTGGAAGTGACATTCCGGACAAGTGAGATATACTTGAAAGTGGAACGCTTGACCTTTCAATTGATGCCAATTATGTTGGTGTGCATGATCAGATAACAGAGTTACAGCCTAATATATTCCGTTATTTGTTTGTATTGTAATAATAAACTCGCTAGAAGTCGCAATCATACATCAATAGTCACGAAATTTTGCACCGAGTAAGAGTATAGGTCGAAAAAGATGCCTACAATTTTGAATGATGATCTGATATTCTTTAGCGGGTGAAATGAACCATTACTTTTGTATGAAACATATAAAAATTTTATTTTTGGTCGATATTTTAATTCCTTGAGGACATATTTATTTCGCAAAGTAGCCTACATATGGGAAAAACCTACTGACCTTTCCTCTGATGTAAATTGCAATAAAGTGTTTGCTAGATAACGGGCCTACTGCCTAATATATAAAGGGTTTTGTGTAGAGAACCACATTTTTATCCCATGCTACATATTGTCTCTCCAAAAGTTTATGTAACACCACGAAATATTCGTCCTAGACCCCTTATTTGGTATGCCAAAATTCATATCTCGACGAGATAAAGCGATTTAGCGATGTGTGTCCGTCCATTACAAATTGTAAACAAGCTTAAGGCCGCAATTATGGACCGATTGTAACGAATTTTTTAAGGAGGTTGGGTTTGGGCCAGAATAGAAATGATTAGTTTTTGGTGATGATCGTGAAATTTTCAGGGGATGAAATGGACCAAAAACAAAATTTTAACCAATTTTGTAGCGGCTCTGTAGGTCAAAATAATAACCCGTAAAATTTTAAACAATGTTTGAGTTTATGATGAAGAAGCGTACAAACAACGTAATGATCAGAAAATACTTAGCGGGTTAAATGGACTGAAACTTTTGTGTGAAATTGGTAAAAATTTCAATAACGTAGCGGTTAAACAACGGAGGTAGTAGTACTACATAAGTGGGTTTCATTACATTTTAGTTTGTGTGAACTAAATTTTCCTTTCCTGCTACAAAAATGTCTTTGTCATGCTAGATAACTTTTTGGTTTTGGTCATAAATATTATACATTTCATTTCTGATATTTGATAATTAAATTTTCAAAATCATTGAAAATAAGTTCCGTGGAGAGCGATTGTCCAGGGATAGTGGTATAGGGTATCCCATGGTCGGCTCCGTCCGACTATAGACTGTTCTTACTTGTTATATCTATCCTTGAAATACTACATTAATTATAAAACACTTTAAGATTATGAACATTTACACCATACGTGATAATTAAGTTTTATAACAGTTGAGCGAAAATACTTTATAATCAAAATCAAAATTTGTTATTTGTTTGTTATTGTTTTTAGTTCTTTACATTTTTGATCGACATACAAGTTATCTTCTTTGTTTTGATTTTGATTATATCGTCATTATGCAGATAATATATGAAGGCAAAAACAATAAAAAGAAGAGACAACAAGTGCACTCACCCAATGATGCTGGTATCCATCGATGCAAGAATAGGGCCCTTTTCTGCTTGGATGTGATGAGCTTTATGTAGAAAAGTATTATTTTGCCTTAACGATGATGTAGTTAAACGCTTAGGAATGGTAATGTATGGTAATTATGATGAGCTTATAGACTATTCATCTTACACCTATTTAAGTATAGTATGCTTTAATAATTAGTAAAAGACATTTATAGGGAATTATCGTTTAGGCTAATTTGCCATAGACAGTACTTTACGGATTAAACTCCAGGGATTGATTTCATAATATGTCACCAGTTCTGCTTTGGTGTCAACTTAATGAAGTTCCGCCACTGAGATTTAAACTTGAATCTGACCTGATGATGACTGCACTAATATGCAAATTGATTGCAGGTTCTAAATGATGTTGGCTGTATAGTGGTCAGAGTTTAGCTGTTTGTTCCAACAACAATGCTTTAAGTATGATTTGCCAGGGCCGTATATTAGTGTTGTTGTTGCGTAGCCTGCTTTGGTGATAAAAAGAGTGACTGGCTGTTGTTGTTGTTTTGGCGTATACAAAAGTTAGAGATCGATGTAATGCCTACGTCATTAATGTAATCAAACAAATGCACGTTGTTTTTTTTATGTTTGATTTGGTTTGTTGCTAGGCAAGCTGTGTTAGAAATTGAGCCCCCAATTTTGTAGATTTGTAAAGGGGAGCATGGGATTGAAGAATTTTATGTAGAATTACTTCACTTGCAGCAATTATTTTATACTTGTAAATTATCCAAGTTAAATGGCCAATTAAACGTAAAAATCTTGTGTTTTGTCGCTTCAAAAAAAATTTATTCCACGGAATAGGATAAGGTTTGGATGTGATCCGATTGTTGACCATGTAGAGCCGTGTCCATCAGACAGGCAAATTTGGTAGTTTGGTCAACTAATTTCCTGTGGATGATTAATCACTGATATATTTTTTTGTCACTTTAATTTCTGGCAAAATTACTTACGCGGATCTGAGAAATATTACGGCGATTTATTTATCAATATAAAATCGAATAGTTTTCTTAATTAACTTGTTTTGTTAAAATTCTGAGATGTTGTAGATTTTTTTGAATTATTCTTTTAGGATATTGTATGTTTCTTAAAGACGATGTGATTAATTCAAAGGTTAATTAGAAAAGGAAGTTTAGTAGCTGGCTGAAGAGCAGAACTTGTTGATCGATTTGTACGAGTACCAATTATTTATGATGTTGTTTATGAACTGTTATACTGGAAGTGTTTAGGTATCGCTATGATTTAGTTCATATGTAAACAAATGATTCTGTTTAAGGTGATTGTTAGTAGAGGCGTTACATTTGAATTTTATTCAATAATAAGTGGATAAAAAAACATGGTTGGAAAAAAAATTATGCCAATTTTTTTTGAAAGAAAAGTAATAGTTCAGGAACAGGGAATAATTTAATTATTTTTTCCTCAATTCTAGAGACAAAATAAAAAAATAAAAAAAAACAATGGGTGAAAACGACCATTACAAGGAGCTTCAAGTCATTAACTTTCAATGTGAAAATTATATTTTTAATGCCTCCAAATTAGTTTATTTTGCATTTTCAAATCCATCAGATAGTAAAAGAACACATGTAATAATGGCCCTTACTGTTATGATGTTGTCATTAAAAATGATTTGTTACAAAACTTTAATTCAAATATTTATTAAAGAAATTGAATTTTTTGAAATTTTGCCTGTTAGGGCGAAGATAATTATACCCTATACCACAATGTGGAAAAGGGTATTATAAGTTTGTTTTAGTAAAAATTCATGTAACATCGCGAAATATTCGTCGGAGACCCCCAATCTGGTATACCATTCTTCATATCTCGACGAGATAAAGCTATTTTGAGATGTGTGTCCGTCCGTCCGTCAGTCCGTCCGTCCGTCCGTCCGTCTGTCCATTATAAATTGTAAACACGCTCCAGGCCGCAATTATGGACCGATCCTCACAAAATTTTGTATGGAGGTCGGGTTCAGATCAGAATAGATCCCTATTCTTATTGGTGATGATCGTGAAATATTTAGCGGTTGAAATGGACCAAAAACATAATATTTATCTAATTTTGTAGCTGCTCTGTAGGTCTCAATAATAGTCCGATCAACGCGTAATTTTAAATAAGGCAAGAGTATATCATAAAGGAGAAGCTTGCAATTTGAGATGGCGATCGGATAATATTTAGAGGGTTAAATGGACCAAAACTTTTGTGTGAAAATTGTGAAAAATTTGAATATACAGCTTATATCTTCATTCCTGGAAGTGACATTCCGGACAAGTGAGATATACTTGAAAGTGGAAAGCTTGACCTTTCAATTGATGCCAATTATGTTGGTGTGCATGATTAGACAACAGAGTTACAGCCTAATATATCCCGTTATTTGTTTGTATTGTAATAATAAACTCGCTAGAAGTCGCAATTATACATCAATAGTCACGAAATTTTGCACCGGGTAAGAGTATAGGTCGAAAAAGATGCCTACAATTTTGAATGATGATCTGATATTCTTTAGCGGGTGAAATGGACCATTACTTTTGTATGAAAAATATAAAAAAATTATTTTTGTCGATATTTGAATTCCTTGAGGACATATATATTTCGCAAAGTAGCCTACATATGGAAAAAACTACTGACCTTTCCTCTGATGTAAATTGCAATAAAGTGTTTGCTAGATAACGGGCCTACTGCCTAATATATAATGGGTTCTGTGTAGAGAACCACATTTTTATACCATGCTACATATTGTCTCTCCAAAAGTTTATGTAACACCACGAAATATTCGTCCTAGAGTTTATGATGAAGAAGAAGCGTACAAACCAACGAGAAGATCAGATAATACTTAGCGGGTTAATGGACTGAAACTTTTGTGTGAAATTGGTAAAAATTTCAAAAACGTAGCGGTTAAACAACGGAAGTAGTAGTACTACATAAGTGGATTTCATTACATTTTAGTTTGTGTGAACTAAATTTTCCTTTCCTGCTACAAAAATGTCTTTGTCATGCTAGATAACTTTTTGGTTTTGGTCATAAGAATTATACATTACATCTCTAGTATTTGATAATTAAATTTTCACAATCATTGAAAAGAAGTTCCGTGGAGAGCTTTTGTCCAGGGATAGTGGTACAGGGTATCCCATGGTCGGCTCCGTCCGACTATAGACTTTTCTTACTTGTTTTTTTAATGGTTTTTATTAATTTTCTCGTTTAGAGTTAAACTTGATGATCAAAAATTGTTTGCATGTGAAAAAGAAAAGCCAAGGACTCGAACCCACACAGTCACCAAATTAAGTGACCTGGTTTTGGTTTTTCAAATGGAAATGTGTTTTTGAAATTGAATTTAATTCTAAACCAAAATTTCAAAATTCCAATACAAAAATAATCACCTTATTAATTAACCTCTTAAGACAATATTTGTATAAGTTTTGTTTAGCTTGACTGAATTGAGAATGTACTGATCTCATATATACACGTACTTATAAATTTATACTGCATACTAGCTGAACCCGGTGCGCTTTGCTGCCCCGACTACCATAAAATATTATAGGATGCCATAATTATATTAACGTTTTTAATATTTTAAAGAATAATATGAAAGCGTTATATATCTATTCAGGGTCGTTATGGAGCTACTATGGTATTTTGTATGTTTCAGGAGGTAACACTCCTCCGAAAGCCATTCCGCCTATAAGTATTCCTAATGATTTAGATATATCATAATAAAACATAAATCTTAAGAAGTCTCTCAAAGATATGATACTTGATAGCTGTAGCCTTGGTCAATTCCTTTCCAAATATAAGTGATTGTGTAAATAATGATGACTTCTACTGACTGTCAAGTCTTCAAAATTTCTTTGAAATTGAACATACGTAACAAATACATGAAATCTACCGCAAATAAATATGGGAGCTATATTCCTATATGAACCGATCTCGATATATTTTGTCAAAATTATTTTTGACCACATCCCGTCACAAATTTCATTGAAATTGAACATACATAGCGTGTTTTGTGCATAAAATAAGAAAATCAGCTGAAAATATATATGGGAGCTATATTCAAACCTGAACCGATTTCGATATAATTTGTCCCATTTATTTCTAGAACGAATTCCGTCACGCTTTCCAAATTTCAGTGAAATTGGACATACATAGTGTGACCAAATCTGAACCGGTCTCGATATAATTTGGCACATTTATTTTTGGAACGAATTCCGTCAGACATCCCAAATTTCAGAGACATTGGACACATATAGCGTGTTTAAAGTATCAAATACAGAAAATCGACCGAAAATATATATAGGAGCAATATCCAAATCTGAACCGATTTCGATATAATTTAGCACATTTATGTCTAGACCGAATCCCGATATGCATTCCAAATATATAGCGAGTTTGGTGCATAAAATACAGGAAATCGGCCGAAAATATATATGGGAGCTACATCCAAATCTGAACCGATTTTGATATAATTTGGCACATGTATTTCTAGACCAAGCTGGTGCCTCAATACATGAAATCGGCAGAAAATATATATAGGAGCGATATACAAATCTGAACCGATTTCGATATAAATTGGCACATATATTTCTAGGCCAATATCCATCACACATTTCAAATTTCAACGCAATTGGATATATATAGCGTGCTTGGTGCATAAAATACAGGAAATCGGCCGAAAATATATATGGGTGCTATATTCAAATCTGAACCGATCTCAATATAATTTAGCACATTTGTTTCTAGAACAAAATCCGTCAGACCCTCCAAATTTCAGCGAAATTGGACATACATAGCGTGTTTGGTGCATCAAATGTGGAAAATCGGCCGAAAATATATTTTGGACCGATATCCAAATCTGAACCGATTTCGATATAACTCGGCACATTTATGTCTAGACCAAATTCCGTTACACATTCCAAATTTCAGCGAAATTGGACATATATAGCGTGTTTGGTGCATCAAATGCGGAAAATCTGCCGAAAATATATATGGGGGCTATATCCTAATCTGGACCGATTTCGATATAATTGGCACATTTATTTCTAGACCAAGTTCTGTAACACATTCCAAATTTCAGTGAATTTGGACATATATAGTGTGTTTGGTGCATCAAATACATGAAATCGGCAGAAAATATATATAGGGGCTATATCCAAATCTGAACCGATTTCAAAATAAATTGGCACATATATTTCTAGGCCAATATCCATCACACATTCTAAATTTCAGCGAAATTGGACAGATATAGCGTGCTTGGTGCATAAAATAAGGAAATCGGCCGAAAATATATGTACAGTGTTGGTCACAGAATTAGCACACCCCTTTGTGCAAAATGATTTCAGTCAGCTAAGAGTTTTGATAGGACAAATTGAAATATTTTCGTAAACAAAATCCTTTTCTATAATGTATTTAACAGATTAAATGATATAAGTGAATAGTATTATCAGTGGTTTTTTGAAAATAAAAGTATTGTGAAGACGCCCAAATTATCAAGGGGACATTTAATTAGCACACCATAAGATTTTTTTAATTTAATTCAGTTAATATACAAAAATTTGTTTATATTGATGTTAATTCATATTCAAAACGTATTGAACAAATCATTTTTTGAAAGAAAAAATAATTTATCACCCCGGAATCTCAAAATATATCCCAATAGCGGACCATTTTTTGTAATGTACACTTAAACGTCAGAAAGTCGCCAAAACTTTAAAAACAAATGTCCAATTGGATCAGAAATTATTGGAATTGTTAACCGATTACCGAAATTAAATATAAAGTGCAAAAACTTTTCAAAAAGTGTTTAAGGTCGATGATTCATTCAAGAAAATTTTCGATTTGGAAGAGGTTTATGGAAAGAGGGTCAATAAAATGCACCCTTATGTGAAGAAAAATCAACTTATAACACCATTTGTAATTCAAAATTACACGTCTGAATAACACCAAGGACCTATCATTACAAAACTGTCAATTAATAACTAGATGAACACGTGGCACGTGGGTATGTTTAAAGGTATAACCCCTTTCTGACCATGAGGGATTTTGAGGTTTGCTGAAATTGGTTAAAATCCATGAAAGTTGGCATATACTATTGAAGATAAATGTTTTCTGGATTATTGATTTCAAATTTAATCGTTTTAAGCTCCGGGAAACATATTACCTTGCGTTCTCACTAGACTATCTCCCATTTGCCTTATGTTTAGAAAATTATTGAAATTTGTGTAGGTTCCATAGAGATGAACATAGGTTTATCGTGACACATATCACGACATATCGGTAAAATTCAGTCCAGATGGATAAGTATTTATAAAATCAATAGCTCAACGCATCATATTACAGTTTTTTAATGAAAATTTTTGTGTCAAACGGACTTTACTGATGTACACTGCTAGTGGGTACATCCCACTATTCGCAAATTTACAAAGATGAACAAGAATATGATGTTTTATTTGATGCTTCTATGAACAACTTGCCTCAATGAGTTTGTTACATGTGAAAGAATCGATAAAAAACACTAAAAAACTGACATTTCCATCAGTCCTTGGGACCCAAGGTGTACCCCATATAATTCCCTTCTGACACTAAAATTTCGGAGACTGGAGGAGAGTATAACTAGCAGACTGGAACTTATTCCCAAACGAAAGGGATTTAAAACTGAATATGGACGAAAATATTGGAACTATTCACAATATTAGTGATTCTTTTAAGGTGTGATAATTACGTGTCCAGTGAATTTAAGAGATTTTTTAAATTTTTGGAGGTTATTCAAATTGACAATTATGTTTCATTTTCTGTATTGCGTTGTATTCTTTAAACATACTACTGAGAATATATTAGTACAAATACTTTATTAAATACAACTACTTTTGAAGGTCTTTTTAGGCAAAATAAATGTTGGTAGTGGGGTGTGCTAATTGTGTGACCAACACTGTATATGGGAGCTATATCCAAATCTGAACCAAACTCGATATAATTTGGCACATTTATTTCTAAAACAAATTCCGCCACACATTCCAAATTTCATTGAAATTCGACATAAATAGCATGTTTGGTACATAAAATAAGGAAATCGGCCGAAAATATATGTATGTGGGAGCTATATCCAAATCTGAACTGATTTGAATATAATGTAGTAAATTTATTTCTACATCAAATTCCGTCACACATACAAAATTTGGAGATTGTATCTGTAATAGTTCTAAAGATATTTGCATACAAAATCTAAATTTTTTTGGAGGTACGTCCGGTTTTGATGCTATATCTCCAGATCAACGCGAAATTTCAAAAAATGACATAGCCTATTTTCATTCCAGGCCATGTAGCAATGTACCCTAAACATTTCAGTAAGATCTGTTCAGCGGTTTTTGAGTCTATAAGGCACAAACAAACAAACAGACAAACAAATTTCAATTTTATATATATAGATGTATATGGTAAAACCATTTATATTTATACAAATTTTGAATTATTGCCTTGGTTTATAAATTGTTGCTTATTAAATATAGCAATAATTTGAACTGAAATAAATGTTTTTTTAATTTGCCGATTTTTTGTCGATTTTGAAAATTTTTGCCGATTTTGGCACCCGAAAAGTGCCGATTTTCGACCAAACTTATCTGGCATCCCTGTTGCAGCACATATTCGAATCTTCTGCATGTGTGTTATTATGACATAGAAGATGTGCATACGCTCTTAATAGAAACATTTAGTCTGAGAGAGAGAGAGAGTCAGGTATCTGGAATACGTATCTTTAATCCCTTTATAATTGACCAATAGTTGACTTTTGATAGAATAATAAGATACAGGTAGGATTTTGACACTGGCCATAAAATAAGACAATTTGCTTCCTTTGAAGCCAAATGGATTTCGTCGATATTGCGGGCAGAAGTTTACCCTCAGCATATTACAGACAAAATAGGAAATGTGTTTTAATTGAAAATGTTTCGAATAGCAAACAAAGTACCAAGCAAATGTGAAGTAATCTTTTAGAAAATTTTAAACAATTTTAGACCTGCTTATGGTCTGTAGTGGAATTCTGTAACTCATGTTTTGAGTTACCGACAAAAATCGGTAAATGTAAAATGCTTATAATTTCGTTAATTAACGAAATTTATCTGTAAATTTACAACCAAAATAAAGTTGTCGCTCGAAGTAAAAAAATGTAAAATGTTTAATTAATTCTCGTTGAATTCGAGCTTAATGACCTATGATTTTTGCAAGAGAAAAAGAAAAACCGAAGATTCAAACCCACACAACTACCACTATGTGTAATGTTTCTCCTTTGGTAGAGGCTCATCCGACATAACGGCTGTGGAGCGGCTTCGATGTCATCTTATTTTCCTCTTTCAAATGCAATTTGTTTTTTATTAAGATGGATATTTGTCCACTCATTGTATGGCTTCTATGACAAACGCTTAGCGTAGTCTTTTGGAAGTTATGAGTTTGACTCTGAACCCTAACACGCCGTGACAGCACTTTTTTCATGTGCTTTTCAAGAACGTGGGTTCAAACCCAGTCTGAATCAAGCTGATTTTTATTTATTTGAAAATTTTGCCTATAAGGGCGAAGAAAATTTTTATACCCTCCGTTTTCCGTTTGTAACTCATTTAAATAAAGTATATATTCTGATCAGGGTAAATTTCTAAGTCGATCTAAACATGTCCGTCCGTCTGTGGTAAACACTCTCGCATCCACAAAATGGAAATAGGACGCTGAAATTTTGGGAAGACGCGTCTTTTGTTTACAAGCAGATCAAGTTTGATGATGGGCTATATCGTTCCACGTTTTTGTAGCCCCAATTTTTTCGTATAGCCCCCATCTTCAAACCGAATTAGCTATAGTTTGACATGTAGGGTTCCTAGTGATCAACAAACTTACATTTCAAAATTATGGCCATATGTTCATGTTTTGGTATAGCCCCCATATAACGGTACCCCCCGATTTTCAATATTTTAGCTACAATTTTTAACCGTAATTTGACATTTGAGGTTCTAAGTGGCCACGAAATTTCTCTACTAAAAATCGTCAATATAGGTCCATGTTTTGGTATAGCCCACATAAAACGGTACCTCCTGATTTTCGGTATTTTGAGGATTTTAGATATAATTTTTCACCGAACTAACTGTAATTTGACATTTGAGGTCCTCAGTAGCCACGAAACGTCTCCACCAAAAATCGACAACATAGGTTTATGTTTTGGTATAACTCCCATATAACGGTACCTCCCGATTTTCGGTATTTTGAGGGATTAAGCTACCCGTAATTTGACTTTTGAGGTCCCTGCTATTATAAAACTTTTCCACCAAAAATTTTAAAGATAGGTAGACACTTTGATTTAGCCCCATAGGTGGTATCTTTCACCTGGCTGGACATATTTTTTAGATTAGATAATTTAGGCATTTGGGGTATCCATGGTCGAGATTTGTTTCCACCTAAAATTGTGAAAGGAAACTAATTATTCCATTTTATTTAAGACTATTCTATGGTGGAGGGAATAAAAATTTTGGCCCGGCGGCCGTTTTTTTCTACTTGTTTTGTTTATAGATTTTTCTCATCTATGAACATTGTAATTTCAGAATCCGCAAAAACATACCTGGTGTAAGCACCTTTCATTTAAAGTCAGTTCAGGCGCACCTTGAGAATCGATCATTGAAAAAAAACAACATTTCCAGATATTACATTACTTTTTACCAAAGGTACCACAAATATTTCTAAACCTCGTACAGGGTCCTAATTTTGTGATTCGATTCAATCGAGTATTTGCCCGTGAAAAAGATTTCGATACGATAAAAAAGCGGCATGCCGAGACTCGATCGAAATCGTTGATCGAATGCTTCTAGAATAATCGGTAATAGAACTATGAAAAACCATGTATTCTCCTGGGAATATTATTAAGGTAGATGTCAAAAATGTGTTTATTTTAAAGCATAATAATAAATGAGAGCGAATTTGGTGGCTTTGTCGCACTAGCCTCCCCGAGAGAGTATTTCCTTTGGAAAACAACGGTGTATGAAATGTTTAAAATGTATTCTCTTAAAAGTTTATGTATATTTTTTTAAATATAATTTTAATTTCTCAAAACGATTGCAAAGGACTTTTCCCAATTGCTCTTGTTATTTTGTATAAAAAATGCTGACTTTTATTTACTTATTTCGTTGTTCTTCTATTACCCAATAACAAACAACAATTTTTGAAGTTTAAACAAAAAGATAATAAGAAATCTTTCATTGTATTTGTTTACTATAGGCAATTTGGCTACGTGCAACTACTCGCAAATTTATGTTCAATAACTCCCAACTTTGAGTACTCGGGTCGAAAAAACTCAATATCGAATCACGTAATTAGCAGGGTTTCGGAGTCGAGGTATTTTCGGCTCGACTCCGACTCCAGGCCAGTTTTTTTCACGACTCCGGGTCGAAATCAATAAAATGTGCATAATATTTTTAATTTTTTCCTAAATTTTGGCCTATATAGGCCAATCTCTTATTTTTTCTTTATATAGGGGTTTTTGAGTGAAACCGGACAATTTTTCAAGATGAGGTTTCTAATTTCCTTTACTTTTAGCTGTGGTGATGCTGCTCACCAGCAATACATTTTAGTATAGTTTAAGAATTTTTTTGACTAACGGTGCAAGAAATACTCATAACTTTTTTAATAATGGTTCAAATAGAAAACATTTTTTTTTTTGTATTTTTTGCTGTTTTATCAGCTATCTATAGAGTTTCTGGTCGGGAATTCCCGACCCGGGATTTCCCGGGAAATTTTTTTGAAATTCCCGGGAATACGGGTATTTGTATTTTTCATATATAAGTCTTATATTATTTGTCTTATAGCTATTTAATGTTGAAAATATAGTGGAATATCACTTGTAACAAAGTTAGGGCCCATAGTAAAAATCGCGATAATTTGTGTAACGTACATACATTTTGGTCCTCTCAATAATTATTCTTTTTTCTGGAACCTCACATAATTCTGAACTTTTTGGAACCATTTCCTTGTTGTTCTAATCCATATTTTTATTAATGGCATAATTGAAGTATATTAATTTGCTAAGATATAAACTCTGTGATCGATTCGAATTGTTGTTTTCTCCAAAATTATTGTATGTAATATTAAAAAGTGTATAATGTGTAAGTGGCAAATCGTGTATATTAGGAATGGAAGTCAGTAATAATTATAGTATGTATGTTCATATAAGTACGCCTCTATATCTTTGGTGCCAACGTGGTGCAATTGTGAAGCTTTGTACACAAAAGGTCAACCTTATCAAAAATAACTCCCCATATCATTGACCTAAAAAATATAGTCGCACAGCAATCTTTGATATGAAGGAAGCCTTTGCGAGGATGGTCGTGGAAACAGCATTTTATATAATCTCCGCAAATTAGTCAGGAAGAATTGGTTGGCTTGAACAGCTGCAATATATGATGTATTGGTACTTTCAAGATTTTGGCGTATCGTCATTAATATTGTTCCATATTGCTCCAAAGAGATAACTAATGATACGACTATACATATAAGGAGTGTTTATTTCCTTTATGTTTGCTCTCTGTCACGTCTTTGCCCCACAAACTCGATTTCTCACAGTCCCGGGAATTCCCGAGTTCCCGGGAATGAGAAATTTGTATTCCCGATTTCCCGGGAATGAAAAAAAGCCGGGAATTCCCAAGCCCTAGCTATCTAATAAACAAGTGAGCAAAGGCTATAGTCGGGACGGGGCCGACCATGTGATACCCTACACCACTGCCCCTGTGCATAAGCTTTTCACTGGTAAACATTTCTTTTAGGGAATATAATCCGACTACCACCAAAAATAATATGCCTCTTTCTCTCTGGGACCCCCATAAGCAACCAAACTTTCGTGACCATCCGATCAAAATTACGACCTGTAGCTTGATTGCAAAAAATGGAAGAATTGGATGCATTACAGACTATTTTGGTATCTCCCTTGTTTGACCACCTTCGCCAACCTGCTTTACACCAATGTAAAGGTAATATTTTCTTAAAGATAGGTAGACACTTTGATTTAGCCCCATAGGTGGTATCTTTCACCTGGCTGGACATATTTTTTAGATTAGATAATTTAGGCATTTGGGGTATCCATGGTCGAGATTTGTTTCCACCTAAAATTGTGAAAGGAAACTAATTATTCCATTTTATTTAAGACTATTCTATGGTGGAGGGAATAAAAAGTTTGGCCCGGCGGCCGTTTTTTTCTACTTGTTTTGTTTATAGATTTTTCTCATCTATGAACATTGTAATTTCAGAATCCGCAAAAACATACCTGGTGTAAGCACCTTTCATTTAAAGTCAGTTCAGGCGCACCTTGAGAATCGATCATTGAAAAAAAACAACATTTCCAGATATTACATTACTTTTTACCAAAGGTACCACAAATATTTCTAAACCTCGTACAGGGTCCTAATTTTGTGATTCGATTCAATCGAGTATTTGCCCGTGAAAAAGATTTCGATACGATAAAAAAGCGGCATGCCGAGACTCGATCGAAATCGTTGATCGAATGCTTCTAGAATAATCGGTAATAGAACTATGAAAAACCATGTATTCTCCTGGGAATATTATTAAGGTAGATGTCAAAAATGTGTTTATTTTAAAGCATAATAATAAATGAGAGCGAATTTGGTGGCTTTGTCGCACTAGCCTCCCCGAGAGAGTATTTCCTTTGGAAAACAACGGTGTATGAAATGTTTAAAATGTATTCTCTTAAAAGTTTATGTATATTTTTTTAAATATAATTTTAATTTCTCAAAACGATTGCAAAGGACTTTTCCCAATTGCTCTTGTTATTTTGTATAAAAAATGCTGACTTTTATTTACTTATTTCGTTGTTCTTCTATTACCCAATAACAAACAACAATTTTTGAAGTTTAAACAAAAAAAGATAATAAGAAATCTTTCATTGTATTTGTTTACTATAGGCAATTTGGCTACGTGCAACTACTCGCAAATTTATGTTCAATAACTCCCAACTTTGAGTACTCGGGTCGAAAAAACTCAATATCGAATCACGTAATTAGCAGGGTTTCGGAGTCGAGGTATTTTCGGCTCGACTCCGACTCCAGGCCAGTTTTTTTCACGACTCCGGGTCGAAATCAATAAAATGTGCATAATATTTTTAATTTTTTCCTAAATTTTGGCCTATATAGGCCAATCTCTTATTTTTTCTTTATATAGGGGTTTTTGAGTGAAACCGGACAATTTTTCAAGATGAGGTTTCTAATTTCCTTTACTTTTAGCTGTGGTGATGCTGCTCACCAGCAATACATTTTAGTATAGTTTAAGAATTTTTTTGACTAACGGTGCAAGAAATACTCATAACTTTTTTAATAATGGTTCAAATAGAAAACATTTTTTTTTTGTATTTTTTGCTGTTTTATCAGCTATCTATAGAGTTTCTGGTCGGGAATTCCCGACCCGGGATTTCCCGGGAAATTTTTTTGAAATTCCCGGGAATACGGGTATTTGTATTTTTCATATATAAGTCTTATATTATTTGTCTTATAGCTATTTAATGTTGAAAATATAGTGGAATATCACTTGTAACAAAGTTAGGGCCCATAGTAAAAATCGCGATAATTTGTGTAACGTACATACATTTTGGTCCTCTCAATAATTATTCTTTTTTCTGGAACCTCACATAATTCTGAACTTTTTGGAACCATTTCCTTGTTGTTCTAATCCATATTTTTATTAATGGCATAATTGAAGTATATTAATTTGCTAAGATATAAACTCTGTGATCGATTCGAATTGTTGTTTTCTCCAAAATTATTGTATGTAATATTAAAAAGTGTATAATGTGTAAGTGGCAAATCGTGTATATTAGGAATGGAAGTCAGTAATAATTATAGTATGTATGTTCATATAAGTACGCCTCTATATCTTTGGTGCCAACGTGGTGCAATTGTGAAGCTTTGTACACAAAAGGTCAACCTTATCAAAAATAACTCCCCATATCATTGACCTAAAAAATATAGTCGCACAGCAATCTTTGATATGAAGGAAGCCTTTGCGAGGATGGTCGTGGAAACAGCATTTTATATAATCTCCGCAAATTAGTCAGGAAGAATTGGTTGGCTTGAACAGCTGCAATATATGATGTATTGGTACTTTCAAGATTTTGGCGTATCGTCATTAATATTGTTCCATATTGCTCCAAAGAGATAACTAATGATACGACTATACATATAAGGAGTGTTTATTTCCTTTATGTTTGCTCTCTGTCACGTCTTTGCCCCACAAACTCGATTTCTCACAGTCCCGGGAATTCCCGAGTTCCCGGGAATGAGAAATTTGTATTCCCGATTTCCCGGGAATGAAAAAAAGCCGGGAATTCCCAAGCCCTAGCTATCTAATAAACAAGTGAGCAAAGGCTATAGTCGGGACGGGGCCGACCATGTGATACCCTACACCACTACCCCTGTGCATAAGCTTTTCACTGGTAAACATTTCTTTTAGGGAATATAATCCGACTACCACCAAAAATAATATGCCTCTTTCTCTCTGGGACCCCCATAAGCAACCAAACTTTCGTGACCATCCGATCAAAATTACGACCTGTAGCTTGATTGCAAAAAATGGAAGAATTGGATGCATTACAGACTATTTTGGTATCTCCCTTGTTTGACCACCTTCGCCAACCTGCTTTACACCAATGTAAAGGTAATATTTTCTTCTTCCATTGGCAGGTTTTGCCGTTGGAATAGAAGCCAATATATTCACAAAGAATAAAACTTTGAATTTGTCTCCAAATGAGTTTTTCCCCATTCCGACCCCTAAATATTATCCGACTATCACCAAAATCAACTCCCAAAAAATTCGTGACGATCCGATCAAAATGGCGACCTGTAGCGTGATTACAAAAAAATCGGAAAATGGGATGCATTATCGACTATTGCCATATCTCTGCTATTTAACCACCTTCGACAACCTACTTTACATCGTTGTAAAGGTGATATTTTCTACTTTCCTGGCCAGGTTTTGCTTTTGATATACCTCTTATAGAAACAGAGATATTGGCTTTGAAATAAAATGTTGACTTTTCTCCAAATGAGTGTTTGCCCATTCCGACCCCTAAATATTATCCGACCATCACCAAGTTCAATAGGCTTCTTCATCTGTGAGACCCCCATTAACCCTAAAATTTTCGTGACGATCCGATCAAAATTGCGACCTGTAGCGTGATTTCCAAAAAAATAGAAAAATGGGATGTATTACCGACTATTGCGATATCTCCGTTATTTGGTTACCTACGCCGACCTAGTTTGCATCATTGTAAAGACGGGATATTTTACTTTCATAGTCAGGCTTTGCTTTTGGAAAATTTTCATCCAAAACTGTGATATTCGTCAATATAATTAAAATCGCAAAAATGAAAATTGGGGTTTTATTTGCTACTATTGTGATATCTTCGTTGTTTGATCACCTACGAGCACCTACTTTACATCATTAGAAAGGTGATATTTTCTGCTTTCATTGTCAGGTCTTGCTTTTGGTATACCCCATATAGAAGCTGAGATATTCGCTTTGGAAAAAACGTTGTCTTTTTATTCACCTAAGTTTTTTGCCCTTTCCGACCCCTAAATATTATCCGACCATTACCAAAATCAATAGGCTTCTTCCCCTCCGGGACCCCCATCAACGTCCAAAATTTCGTGACGATCCGATCAAAATTGCGACCTGTAGCGTGATTACAAGGTTTAGATGGACAGACGGACAAACGGACGGACGGACTGACGGACGGACACACATAACTACTTCCCACTGTTATGCAATGCAAGCACCATAACAGTGGAAAGTAGTTACTTGGTTTACATATGCGGCTACGAGATTTTTTAAATGTTTCCGATGAATTCGCATTTAAACGAATTCATCGGTTACGTTTATTCTTGAGCTCTGGTCGTCATAAAATTGGGGAAGAGTTCTTTGTTTCAATACAAAGAACTAAGAGAACTGATGAGTCCAAGTGGCGTTGGACGAAACTAGTATTCTTTGCCTTTCCCGAAATTAAATCAATTTAACTACATCCCACTTTAAATAAAACTTGTTGTTTTAAAATTTAAAAACAACAAAACCCGAGATTTAAGCTGAATTATTTTACAACAATAAAATAATACACATCTCAACAAAACTGCCAAAAGTGAATCTAAAAATAGACACACAGCACGGTGACGATAGTTTGTTGTTGTTTACAACAAACCATCAAAATTTGTTATGCGTTTCTTTGCCATGCAAAGACCATAACAGTGGGAAGTAGTTACTAGGTTTACATATGCGGCTACGAGATTTTTTAAATGTTTCCGATGAATTCGCATTTAAACGAATTCATCGGTTATGTTTATTCTTAAGCTCTGGTCGTCATAAAATTGGGGAAGAGTTCTTTGTTTCAATACAAAGAACTAAGAGAACTGATGAGTCCAAGTGGCGTTGGACGAAACTAGTATTCTTTGCCTTTCCCGAAATTAAATCAATTTAACTATATTCCACTTCAAATAAAACTTGTTGTTTTAAAATTTAAAAAAATGAGTTACCAGATTTGAACTAAACACACACCAAGGCAAGTTAAATAAAACACTGTAAAAACTACAAAACCCGAGATTTAAGCTGAATTAGTTTACAACAATAATATAAAAAATTTTTGCAAAGTGAGTTTGGATGGAATTTTCGCTATTTAAAATCTAAAATCAATTTTTATCAATGATTGTACTCTTCGATTTTCTTGAAATTTTTTTGTATTAAACTACGATTAATTACACAAATTTTAAGACTAATTTGGTAGTGGGATTCGAATGATTACTATTTTTTCCTATTTTTTTTTTAACTTGTCAATACAATTTTTCCTTTATCTCAAAATGATGAAACAATATCTCCAAACAGAGATATAAAGCTATTTTCTCAATGATTGTTGAAGGTCAATCAAAAAATTCATTACGTAATAACTCAGAAATTTCAGCTATGGGATCCTTTATTGTTCTTAACATAATCAATAGGGGCTTTCATTTCGAAAATTAATTTCACAACCCCAGACCTTGACTTCCATTTTTAGTTACCCAGTAAAATGTCCCATAGAGACAACAATGTCTTTAATAGAAGACAAGGATGACTTCTCATAAAAATAGACTTCCGACAAAAGAGATTAAAAGTCTAATCTTAATTCGATTATCATTAAACATATTATAATATACCGTTTGCATAAGCTTTCTTATAGCTTTCTTCTAAATTCCTAAAGATTTAAAAAAAATTGTTGTCCCGAATTTAATGTTATATTTCCATAACGTGGAAAAAATTTTGCCCGGAGTCGGAGTCGAGTTATTTTTTTCGACTCAGACTCCGACTCCAGCAAAATTGCTCGAATCCGACTCCGAAGCCCTGGTAATTAAGCCCAGGATTGTAACTTGAACCATTTGAAAAACATGGGAATTTCTCTATCATGATTGGCATTTTCTTTACCAAACTTCTTACCTCGTACAAAACGTTGTCAGTATTGAACTATAACTGCGATATCTAGATTGATTATGTTTACACTTCCCACAATTAAAGCTGTGGGATCCCTGACCAATGGAAAGGTCCAGAGTTCCTCTTCTGAATATAATTTACATATCTTCCAGGAGCAAAGTTTTAGTCATTATACTAAAAATGTTACCAATGTTCACACAAAAGTTCTGGTCCATTTAACCCGCTAAATATTATCTGATCATCACGTTAAATTGCAATCTACTTCTTTGTCGTAAACCCAAACCCAAACCTTTGCGACCTACAGAGCCGTTACAAAATTGGATAAAAATATGTTTTTGATCCATTTCATCACACATTGTGGTGTAGGATATAAAACACAATATACTCGCATGGGAAACAACAAACCTTCCTATGAAATATTTACCATAATCCGCGTAAATATTACTCCTGACAATATAGAGATGTGCCTTGAAAATACCAGCGTGACATAACACAATAAATGAAGAATCATAAATCAAATTTTTTTTAAATTTATTCATAACACACATCCACTCATTGTGGGAGATAATAAAAACCCCAACTCTGATGTAGTTATATCACTCAGTTGATATTAAACATAATGTCACCGCGATAAATTGGTAACATTCTACGTAAATGGTTATTCAAACATAAAACTTGATTTCCCATGAAGGCCATTCTTATGTGGAAGATCATAAACTCCCGCTGTTGATGTAAATGCTGTTAGAAACGCATAGCACAAAAAAGTCGTAATCCTTCAAAAAGATTTTTTGTGACTTTCTGTAAGCCTTTATTTGCATTGAATCACAAATCCTGGGTGTTAGTTTGTCAGTGTGGTTTATTTTACACATACAGTTTGCCTTTCGCTTTTGTAAGTCTGTCAACAAGAGTGAGGGTGCAAATAAGAATGTGACTTATAAACAGATTCACATACGTAAGTTTTATGGGATGAGGCAACATAATGTTATCATGCTGCTTATTTATTACCCCTTAACTCTGCACGCCGTTTGATACGATGACGTTCTGATATATAGTTGCTTTTTATAATACAGAATATTAAATATAAAATTAAGCAAGTTTTGACGCTTTGTTTTCAATTATTTTTGGAGATGTGTTGTTATATAAAATTATTTTGGAGATGTGTTGTTATATAAAAAATGGTCAATATAAAACACATAGTTGGAATGTCGACAGGATGGATCTTTCTTCCTTCCTTCCATTTCCGTTTTTGGGTTTTCAGGATTTTGCTTGAAAACGATAAGTCTTATCGAAATGGGATTAAAAAAATCTTATAGCTGTGAAAATTCACTACAAAATTTTCTCTTGTACGTGAAATCGTTTTGCATTGAAGATTGTATAAGTGAATTTAATCTATATATATAAATGAGCTTGGTGATAAGTGATTGACTGACTGACTGACTCATCATCAACGCCCAGCCAAAACGGCTAAAGCTAGGAGCTTGAAATTTTACCAGTGGGTCACTGTTGATGCAAATGTGCGAGATAAGGCCGGGTTTTAGAAAATTCGTCCTGGAACCACAAAAAATAACAACAACAAAAATCCTTATTTTTATACCCTGGAGGGTATAATTAAATTTGTCATTCCGTTTGTAACACATCGAAATATTCGTCGGAGACCCTATAAAGTATATATATTATTGATCAGCATAAAATTCTATGTCGATTTGACCATGTCCGTCCGTCAGTCCGTCCGTCTGTCTGTTGAAATCAAGATACAGCTCGCAATTTTAAAGATAGAGAGTCAAAATTGGGTACAGAAGTTTTTATTACTTGCAGGATGGTTGGTATTGAAAATGGGATATATCGGTCCACGTTTTGATATAGCCCCCATAGAACGGTACCTCCCGATTTTCGGTATTTTTAAGGTTTTAGCTTCATTATCCTACCAAAATGGCTGAAATTTGGTACGTAGTCTTCTTTAGGGGTACACAACTTTCCCCCAGAATTTTGTTGGTATCGGTCCACACCTTCATATAGCCCCCATAGAACGGTACCTCCCGATTTTCGGTATTTTGAAGGTTTTAGCTTCATTATCCTACCAAAATGGCTGAAATTTGGTACGTAGTCTTCTTTAGGGGTACAAAACTTTCCCCCAGAATTTTGTCGGTATCGGTCCACACCTTCATATAGACCCCATAGAACGGTACCTCCCGATTTTCGTTATTTTTAAGGTTTTACCTTCATTATCCTACCAAAGTGGCTGAAATTTGGTACGTAGTCTTCTTTAGGGGTAAAAAACTTTCCCCCAGAATTTTGTTGGTATCGGTCCACACCTTCATATAGCCCCTATAGAACGGTACCTCCCGATTTTCGGTATTTTTAAGGTTTTAGCTTCATTATCCTACCAAAATGGCTGAAAATTGGTACGTAGTCTTCTTTAGGGTTAAAAAACTTTCCCCCAGAATTTTGTTGGTATCGGTCCACACCTTCATATAGCCCCCATAGAACGGTACCTCCCGATTTTCGGTATTTTGAAGATTTTAGCTTCATTATCCTACCAAAATGGCTAAAATTTGGTACGTAGTCTTCTTTAGGGGTATAAAACTTTCCCCCAGAATTTTGTCGGTATCGGTCTACACCTTCATATAGTCCCCAAAGAACGGTTCCTCCCGATTTTCGGTATTTTGAAGGTTTTAGCTTCATTATCACACCGAAATGGCTGAAATTTGGTATTTAGACTTCGTTGGGGGTTCTCAAACTCCCCTTTAAATTTGTCGGTATAGGTCCTCGCCTTCATATAGCCCCCATGGAAAGGTACCTCCCGATTTTTCATATTTTGAAGGTTGTGTCTTCAATATTCCACCAAAATGACTGAAATTTGGTATTTAGTGTTCAATGTGATATAAAACTGTTCGTCAGAAATATGTCTGTACAGGTCCACGCATTCATATTGCCCCATTTCTGACTAACATTCGTCGGTATAGGTCCACGTTTCGATATAGCCCCCATAGAACGGTACCTCCCGATTTTCGTAATACTGAAGATTGTGACGTCAATATCCAACCGAAATGGCTGAAATTCGTTATTTCGTCTTCCAAGAGTTATAAAATATTCCAGAAGAGTATTAGAAGCGTACTTCTTGATTTTCGGTATTTTTTAAGTTTTAGTCACATTCTCTTACCGAAATATAGGAAATTTGGTATTAAGTCTTTTTTGAGCCTAAAAACTTTCCGTCAGAAATTTGTCGGTATAGATCGACGTTTTGAAATAGCCCATATAGAATGATGCCTCACATTGTTTTACCGAAATTGCTGAAATTTAGTATTAAGTCTTCTTCATACACGAAAGGAAACTAATTATTCCATTTTACTTCAATACAACTTGTGGTGGAGGGTATAACAAGTTCGGCCCGGCCGAACTTAACACCGTTTTTACTTGTTCATTATTATTACGTACTTATTTACTTAGTTGGCCCTCTGCAAGACATGTGTCAAATTAACAATGCTATAACTTCATGATACCGTAAACGATCACACATAATTTCAAATTTTGTAGTTTACTTCTAGGCGCACTTATTTTATCGTAAACCACTAAATAATAGAAAGACAAGACATTTGTTATCTTCCATTGCAACAGATGTCGCAGTTGGTGATAATGATATAAACATCAATTACGCGAAAAATACAAACCGATCCTGATTTAGTTTTCACATAACAGGTGTCGCACAAAAGATTTTCATTCGTTAAAATACAGTTAAAAAAGATGATTACAAACGATGCATTTGTAAAAATTTTGATTTTCAATTTAAAATTAAAACAAAAATTCTTTCAATAAATGATGTTGGGTTTGTTGAACAAATGAGTTGATGTTGAAGACAACATTAGGGGAATAAATTCAGAAATCGGCCAGAAATAACAACAACTAAAAACTGTATGGACCTCACTTTTTGGTAATAACTAAATGTTTGCAAATCAATGAAAGTGCAATAAAATTGTGCATATTACCACGATTTATTTGCAATTAAGAATTTTATCGTGCATGGAGATGTACAGTTATAACTATTCAATTTCAAAATCTGTAATTTGAAGAAATCGCTAAATAATTAATGAAATCAATAATAGGCCCCATGAATATAGGAATTTGGTATGGTAATCAAGGTTGGGAAGTGGTGCTTCTAAAAGGAAATGGTTTGCAAAATTACCAATCATGTGTACGAAAAGTACTAAATGGTACTAAATTTAGTACAATTTAGATTTGGGTGAACGTAAAGAGCTGGAAACCTGAAATTTGGAATTAAGGTTACTGTTGTAGTGTAGGATTGAGATATGAGGGTAGTTTTGGAAATTCGTGCTTATGTGTACGAAAAGTACTAAATAGTACTAAATTTGGTACAATAGGGATTTGGGTGAACGGATAGAGCTGGAATCCTGATATTTGGAATTGAGATTACTGTTGGAGTGTAGGATTGAAGAACTTTTGGAAATTCGTACTTATGTGTATGAAAAGTACTAAATGGTACTAAATTTGATACAATGGGGATTTGGGTGAACGGATAATAGCTGGAATCTCGAAATTTGGAATTGAGATTACTGGTGGGGTGTAGGATTGAGGTAGTTTTGAAAATTCGTACTTATGGGTACGAAAAGTACTAAATGGTACTAAATTTAGTACAATTTGGATTTGAATGAACGGATAGAGCTGAAACCTGAAATTTGGAATTAATATTACTGTTGAAGTGTAGGATTGAGATATGAGGGTGGTTTTGGAAATTAGTACTTATGTGTACGGAAAGTACTAAATGGAACTAAATTTTGTATAATGGGGATTTGGGTGAACGGATAGCGCTGGAATCTCTAAATTTGGAACTGAGATTACAGGTGGAGTTTAATATTGTGGAAGTTTTGGAAATTCTTACATAGGGTACGAAAAATACTAAATAGCACTAAATTTGGTACAGTTTCGATTTGGGTGAACGGATAGGGCTTGATTCCTCATTTTTGGACTGAGGATCACTGATGAAGAGTAAGAAAGATGCACCAAAGGGTTTTTAGAAACTTGAGTGTACGAAAAGTAATAATTGGTACTAAATTTAGTACAATTTAGATTTGGGTGAACGTAAAGAGCTGGAAACCTGAAATTTGGAATTAAGGTTACTGTTGGAGTGTAGGACTGGGGAAGTTTTGGAAATTCTTACTTATGTGAATGAAAAGTACTAAATGGTACTAAATTTGGGACAATGGGGATTTGGGTGAACGGATATAGTTGGAATCTCGAAATTTGGAATTGAGATTACTGGTGGGGTGTAGAATTGAGGTAGTTTTGAAAATTCGTACTTATGGGTACGAAAAGTACTAAATGGTACTAAATTTAGTACAATTTGGATTTGGGTGAACGTATGTATGTAGCTGGAAACCTGAAATTTGGAATTAAGATTACTGTGAAGTGTAGGACTGAGATATGAGGGTGGTTTTGGAAATTCGTACTTATGTGTTCGAAAAGTACTAAATTTGGTACAATATGGATTCGAGTGTACGGACAGAGCTGGAATCCTGAAATTTGAAATTGAGATTACTGTTCGATCATAGGATTGGGGAAATTTTGGAAATTCGTATTTATGTGTACGAAAAGTACTAAATGGTACTAAATTTATTACAATTTGGATTTGGGTGAACGGGTAGAACTGGAATCCTGAATTTTAAGTATCAAGGTTGGAAAATGGCGTTGAAATAAGGAAATGGTTTTGGAAGTTCGTATTTATGATTACGAGCAGTACTAAATTTGGATTTGGGTGAACGGATAGAGCTGGAATCCTAAAGTTTTGAATTAAGATTACTGTAGGGGTGTAGGATTGAGATAGTTTTAGAAATTCGTACCTTTGGGTACGAAAAGTACTAAATGGTACTAAATTTGGTACAATTTGGATTTGGATGAACGGATAAAGCTGGAATTCTGAAATTTGGAACTAAGATTACTGTCGGACAGTAGAATTGAGGTAGTTTTGGAAATTCGTACTTATGGGTACAGAAAGCACTAAATTTGGTACAATTTGAATTTTAGTAAACGGATAGTATTGGAATTAGGAATTAAGATTACTGTAGGAGTGTAGTATTGAGGAAATTTTGAAAAGTCGTACGTGTGCGTACGAGAAGTACTAAATGATACTAAATATGGTACAATGTGGATTTGGGTGAACGGGTAGAGCTGGAATCCTGAAATTTTTGTTTGGGAAAGAAATGGTACTAAATTTGATACAATTTGGATTCGGGTGAATTAATAGAGCTGGAATCCTGAAATTTGGAATTACGATTACAGTCGAAGAGTAGGATTCAGGTTGTTTTGAAAAAGCAAACTTATGGTTACGAAAAGCACTAAATGGTACTAAATTTAGTACAATTTGTATGTAGGTGAACGGATAGCGGTGGAATCCTGCAATTTGAAAGTATGATTATTGTAGCCCTGTTGCGTTGAGGAAGTTTTGAAAATTGGTACGAAAATTCTAAATTGTTCTAAATTTAGTACAATTTTAATTTGGTTTAACGGATAGAGTTTGAATCCTGAAATTTGGAAGTAAGATTACTACTAAAGTGAAGGATTGAGGTAGTTTTGGAAAATCTTTCTTATGGGTACGAAGAGTTCGACTTGATACTAAGCTTGGTACAATTTGGAATTGGACGAACGGATACAGCTGGAATCTTGAGATTTGGAATTACTGTAATTATTATGGAATTTACTGTAATTATTTTGTATTAATGTCCGTGTATGGCTGAGATATGTCGTCGAAATACGTACCATAAGTATACGAAAATTACTTAATGGTACTCAATTTGTTTTTGGGTGTAGGGACAGTGCTGGAATTTTTATTTTTTGGAGTTAGGGTGTGTATTGGTGTGCAACGTTGATCTCGCTGTTAATGTGTAAGGGTGAGATACGGCTGATCTTTTTTAAAAACGAACTTAAGGGGTACGTACAGTACTAAGATTAAAATAAATACTGAATAAAATTGGTATTAGTGCGACCAAATTTTCAGTGTTTGTCATTTCCATATTATATATTGTTTATTTGTTTTTTATATCCTTTCCGCATACGAAGTAGCGGGCATTTTGCTAGTTAATTCATATAAATCTGCAATGTAGTTATTAGATTGTGATATTGTTGTGTAGACAATAATAAATAAAATAAATGAAAATAAATCAACAAAATATATATTGCACAAACCGTCACTTGTTTGTATTGCTCAAAGAAAGGAAGAAAGCAAACATTAGACGGTTAGACGCTGGTTAGTTATTCCTGAACTTGCGTCCACTTTAATGAAGTGTTGTGCGCTCAACAATTCAGTAAAGAGACACTTGGAGTAAATAAGCGATTTTAAATTTTGCTCATAGTGAAATTTATATTCATTTTATATTTATCTAGACAGTATTTAAGCCTGCAGCAATGACTTAAATTTCCCTTAAGTTCTCTACAAAAACAACATTAAAGAGACAATCTCAACCAAACTGTCAAGCTGTCACAATGTTTCAAGTTTTCTTATCATGTTAAATCTGTGTAACATTTTATAGTTATTAAATGCAGTTTTCTGAAATTTTTTCAAAATTGAAATGACACTTTTCTTTAGCATAAATTAGTTTAACTCATAATGTTAATTTAGTCCTAAGTATACAAATTTTTTGGGTTGGTGGATGGATGCTTGTCCATTGGGGGTATCACAAACATTATGGCCCACTTTTATGCCGAAAATGTTTGCCCTACATTAGCCATAACGTGATTTGTATCTTTCGGACAGACACGTGTCTGGGGCTAAATGTATCATTTGTAAATAGTGTTTCGTTGTTAGCGTAACCGGTCTTAAAATTTAATTACTAACATAAAAGTAATAGCCAAACGGATTATGTTTACTATGTGATGCTCACCTGAAATTTCGACACGAGAACGAAGGATAGAAACATAAAACGGCAGAGATTTTGTCCAAATGGTTTAGCTTAGATTGATGTTAAAAATTCAGATAGAACAGCGAGACAAACAAAAACAATGTCTATGGTTTGTGTACATTTAGCTGTCGTCCGTCCGATAATAAAATGGTAATTATTTACTCTTAACAAGGTTTGAGAGGTTGGTTGGTTGTTTGCCCACGAAAGTAAACCAATTTGTTATTCAAGTCCTAAGAATGGTTGTTTATAAGGATGTTGGTATTTTAATTGTAGGAATGACGTTGCTGATGATAAAAACAATTGGCAAGAACGTACTTACATTGTCTGTGTGCCAGTAGTAATGAATTTAATATTTAAAAAATCTTTACCCATTGATTTTTTCCAAAAGACATGTCTTAGTTGTTAAAATACTAAAAAAACTCTGTAATACATTGTTTGTTCGTAAGTTATTTCCCTTTTATATGACATCAACTTTTTCCAGGTTTATGTACCTTCCCTCGTATTTACCTTACCGCCTGATTTCATAAATGTTTGAGTAGGTTTTTCCGGAAAATAACTACCCACATTAAAGATTAAGCGTGAAAAAAAAAAACAAATGGTCGGACAAAGAGTGACATCGTCAGATTTATGACAGATGCTATTCTTGCGGTTTCACAGTCTGTGGCAGATAAAATACATTGTCGCAAATAATGAGATGGGAAAGAGTTTTACGTGCTTAAATGAAGGATTGCTGCTAATCAGGTGGAAAGTTTAAAATTTGTAATATGCCATCTGGTTGTGGGATTTAGTAGAGAGAGTATGACATTTTTAAATCTGTAGATATTTCATTTTACGTACGTCCCAGTTCTATCAGAGTTTTATCGCATTTTAGCACTATACAATAAGAACATTTTGGTAGTAAAACGTAAATTATTTTTAAACTGCGCTAATATTATTGTAAACAAGTAAAAAGGCATTAAGTTCTGCAGGGCTGAACTTTTATATCCTTCAATATGAAATACTAGCAATGTGCCCGCTACTTCGTATGCGGAAAGGTTATATACAAAAATTAAAGACATTTTAATATGGAAATAGCGAACTCTGAAAATTTTGTTGTGCTAATACCAATTTTAATCAGTACTTATTTTATCTAAGTACTGTTCGTACCAATTTAGTTCGATTTTCAAAAAATCTGCCTATCTCAACCTTACACATCAACATTGTAATAAGGGGTTTCTGTCCTCAGAAGGTAAAACATCCTTGTACAAAAAAAAAAACCAAGATCAATTTTAGTACCATTTAGTACTTTTCGTAGCCTTATAGTAGGTATTTCCAATACCATTTAAGCCCTCAGCGACCCTCATACCAAATACGAATGCTTCCATATTTCGTTCCTTTTAGAACTTTTCGTACCGTTCTAGTTCGAATTTCCAAAAACCAAGCCTTATCTGACACCTTCGGAATAAGGGTGACCCTAACCCAAAATTTCAAAACGTTTAGGCTGGGTGTTGATTATCAGTCAGTCAGTCGCTCATCATTACTGAACTCTTTTATAATATGAAATATTCAGAACAAAAGTGAAATAATTAGTTTTCTTTCTGTCACGAAAATACTAATGTCCATAATTTGTAGTGACCACTGACCATGTTGGTAATATGGGGGCTTTGACCAATGACCTGTGTCAACCGTTTTTTGGAGAACCGTTGGAGAAAATTTTTGACTGCCAATAACTATAAATTTCAAATTACATGTAAATTGAGCCGAAAACGTGGATAAATACAAAAAATCTGACGGTACCGTTATGTGGGGTCTATACCCTACACCACAAGGTGGGAGGGGTATTATATGTTTTGTTAAAAAAGCATGAAACACCTCGAAATATTCGTCGTTGACCTCCCTTGTTGTATACCAAAATTCATTTCTCGAGGAGATAAAGCGATTTTGAGATGTGTGTCCACCCGTCCATTAAAAATTGTAATCAAACACCACGCCGCAATTATGGACCGATCGCCACAAAATTTTGATTGGAGGTCGGGTTCCGACCAGAATGGAAACGATCAGTTTTTGGTGACGATTGTAAAATATTAAGGGAATGAAATGGATCATTTTTATTTTATATTTATTTTTATTTTTATTTTTATTTTTATTTTTATTTTATTTTATTTTATTTTATTTTATTTTATTTTATTTTATTTTATTTTATTTTATTTTATTTTATTCTATTTTATTTTATTTTATCTTATTTTATTTTATTTTATTTTATTTTATTTAGTTTTATTTTATTTTATTTTATTTTATTTTATTTTATTTTATTTTATTTTATTTTATTTTATTTTATTTTATTTTATTTTATTTTATTTTATTTTATTTTATTTTATTTTATTTTATTTTGTTTTATTTTAGTTGTTGGCGTTTTTTTATTGTTGGACTGCAGAATTTTACATCTTTGTGTTTATTTCTGCTTGAGTCCATATTTTTTTATACCCTCCACCATAGTATGCACAATGGTCCCAAATCCAAATTTTCTGGCCAAAACTATTTCAACGTCCATTTTGTATTGAAATTAATTATTATTTTTAATAAATGTGTACAAACAGCAATTCTTACGTTTTATCGACCAAAATGACCAAAAACTGTCAAAATTTGTTGAATAGGGTGGTCCCGTTGTGTGGGGTCTAAACCAAAACATTGACCTATGTTAACAATTTTTGGTATGAAGTATTCATATCTTCCACGACGTCGAAATACCAAATAAAGTGTCGCTAAAATTCACAAAATATCTAAAATCGGACGGCACTTTTATGTTGGGGCTATGACAAAAAATTGACCTATTTTCAAAATACTTACACATACTTGTTTTCTACACTCTGAAACCCTTAAATATGAATTTTAAGAAAAATCGGTTGATAGATGTAGGTATTACCGTTCCATTTCAATTGGATACTACGTACAGTCACAACAGGTATTTACAAAAAATTCTCCCATCTTAAAATAGAAAAATCCACTTTATTTTAACTGTGGCAAATTTGAGCAAGAATTTATTTCTCAATTTATTAGTTCAGACCCTCAGCTATCTTCCAAAATCAATTTGGAGGTGGACAAACTTGGACATTTTTTTAAAAGTTTAAATATATTTTAAAAATATTTGTAAAAAATAATTTTTAATATATATATAAAAATTGATTTCATTACGCTAATTTTACAAATTTCATCGCCCTTTTTGTAAATATTATGAAAGTACTCATTAACAGCTTCCCGATTCATAATAACTTTGGTCTCACTTCTGTATATTTATGCAGCGACGCAATACAACAAAAATTGTATATATAAAAATTGTATATTTATATTTTAAAAAAGTGTCAACTTTGGTACTGCGCCAATCAACGAATACTAACGTTATTTACAAAAACTAATTATTTTCAGATGACTTGAGGTGTTTTTTATTATTCTGTGCAAAAATAGTTAAAATTTCGAAACTTCAAAAATAGGGTTTTGGCCAAAAATTTCCTGATTGAAACCTATGTGGTATGGAGGGTATATTAAGTTTGTTTTTCCGTTTGTAACGCATTGAAATACTCATTTGCGACCCTATAAAGTATATATATTCTTGATCAAGTATATATATTCTGAGTCGATCTGTGCACGTCCGTCGATCCGTCCGTCCGTCTGTGGTAATCACTCTAGCATCCACAAAAATAGAGTTAGGACGCTAAAATTTTGGGAAAAGGCTTCTTTTGTTTGCAGGCAGGTCAAGTTCGATGATGGGCTATATCGGTCCACGTTTTGGTATAGCCCCCATATAACGGTACCCCCCGATTTACAGTATTTTGACGTTTTTAGCTACATTTTCAGACCGATTTAGCTATAAATTGACATTTAGGGTTCTAAAGTGTCCATAAACTTATATAACAAAACTAGTGGACATAGGTCCATGTTTTGGAATAGGCCCCATATAACGTTAATGCCCGATTTCAGGTATTTTGACGTTTTAAGTCACATTTCTAGACCGAATTAGCTATAATTTGATATTTAGGGTTTTTAGTGACCATAAAACTTATATTCGAAAAAATTATGAACATACGTCCATGTTTTGGTATAGCTCCATATAACGGTACCTTCCCGATTTTCGGTATTTTGAGAATTTTACCTACAAGTTTTAACCGAATTAACTGTAATTTGAAGATTTGACACTTGAAGTTCTTAGTGGTCACCACAACTCTCCACCAAAAATTGTCAAGAAAGGTCGATGTATGCATAAAGCCCCCATATAACGGTACCTCCCGATTTTCAGTAATTTGATTATTTTAGCTACATTATTAAACCGAACTAGCAGTATTTTGACATTTGAAGTTCTTAGTGGTCACAACACCTCTCCATCAAAAATTGTCAACATAGGTCCATGTTTGGATATAGCTCCCATATAACGGTACCTCCCGATTTTCAGTAATTTGGCAATTTTAGCTACAAATTTTAACCGAACTAACTGTAATTTGACATTTGAAGGTTGTAGTGGTCACCACACATCTGCATCAACAATTTTCATCATAGCCCCAATATAACGATACCTCCCGATTTTCGGTACTTTGAGCATTTTACTTAAAATGTTTAATCGAACGTATGTCCAAGTTTTGGTATAGCCCCAAAACAAACCTCCCGATTTTCCGTACCTTAGCTTTACTTTTTGGACGAACTTTCTGTAATTTGAAATTTAAGAGCCAACAAAAATTCTGCAACAAAAATTGTTCATTTAAGTTCATATTTTCTTATAGCCCACATATAGGGGTACCTCCGAACTAGCTCTTAATGACATTTGAAGTTCCCACTTTATGTACCGATTTTCGGTATTTTGACGATTTAACTAACATTTTTAACCGAATTAGGAGTTATTTGTCATTAAAGACTCCCATCAAAAACTGTCAACATAGGTCCATGTTTTATTATAACCCCTATATAACGGTACCTCCCAATTTCTAGCCCACCAAAAATTGTCAACATACATAGTTAGGCACCATAAAAAAGGGCCTCCCGAATGAAGCATTTTATGTACATTATCTGAAATTTTAACGTACCCACTTAAAGTTGGGGACAAGAATGAAAACTAATTATACCATTTTAGTTCAGAATATTTTATGGTGGAGGGTATGAAAAGTTCGGCCCGGCCGAACTTAACGCTTTTTTACTTGTTGTAATTCAATTGTTTGAATAACAACAAAATATTTTAAATTGGATATGAAATTGATTAGTTGCGGGCGAAGGGTAGGGAATACTATAGTTTCAGTTGTCACCAAACAACTTCATCAGTTCCCTTTTTTCGCCGACTCTGTATCGATAAACAGGTCAAAAAAGCCATCTAGCAAATTAAATAAAATGAGAAATTTGCTGTATGGCCCTAAAGCTGTTTACCCTACAATTTGAGTCGAACTAAAGAATTTCATATCCACCACTGTTTTTATGTCGTCTTTGCTTCGCAAAGAATACGAACATAGGAGTGTTGCTTCAATAAGCGGGGGTAAAAACAATAAGAAAGTTGTTTTTGCATTACGCATTGGTCAACAAGGCCGAGCTGATGCCTATTATTGTTGTTGGCGTTTTTTATTGTTGGACTGCAGAATTTTACATCTTTGTGTTTATTTCAGCTTGAGTCCATATTTTGTTGTAATTCTATTGTTTGAATAACAACAAAATATTTTATAGTGGATATGAAATTGATTAGTTGCGGGCGAAGGGTAGGGAATACTATAGTTCCAGTTGTCACCAAACAACTTCATCAGTTCCATTTTTCGCCGACTCTGTATCGATAAACAGGTCAATAAAGCAATCTAGCAAATTAAACAAAATGAGAATTTTGCTGTATGGCCCTAAGCTGTTTACCTTACAATTTGAGTCGAACTAAAGAATTTCATATCCACCACTGTTTTTATGTCGTCTTTGCTTCGCAAAGAATACGAACATAGGAGTGTTGCTTCAATAAGCGGGGGTAAAAACAACAAGAAAGTTGTTTTTGCATTACGCATTGGTCAACAAGGCCGAGCTGATGCCTATTATTGTTGTTGGCGTTTTTTATTGTTGGACTGCAGAATTTTACATCTTTGTGTTTATTTCAGCTTGAGTCCATATTTTGTTGTAATTCAATTGTTTGAATAACAACAAAATATTTTAAATTGGATATGAAATTGATTAGTTGCGGCGAAGGGTAGGGAATACTATAGTTTCAGTTGTCACCAAACAACTTCATCAGTTCCCTTTTTTCGCCGACTCTGTATCGATAAACAGGTCAATAAAGCAATCTAGCAAATTAAACAAAATGAGAATTTTGCTGTTGCTTTGTTGTTGTTTTTACCCCCGCTTATTGAAGCAACATTCCTATGTTCGTATTCTTTGCGAAGCAAGGACGACATAAAAACAGTGGTGGATATGAAATTCTTGAGTTCGACTAAAATTGTAGGGTAAACAGCTTTAGGGCCATACAGCAAAATTCTCATTTTGTTTAATTTGCTAGATGGTTTTATTGACCTGTTTATCGATACAGAGTCGGCGAAAAAAGGGAACTGATGAAGTTGTTTGGTGACAACTGAAACTATAGTATTCCCTATCCTTTGCCCGCAACTAATCAATTTCATATCCACTTTAAAATATTTTGTTGTTATTCAAACAATTGAATTACAACAAAATAAGGACTCAAGCTGAAATAAACACAAAGATGTATTTTATTTTATTTAATTTTATTTTTATTTTATTTTATATTTATTATATGTTTATTTTCAATTTTATTTTATTTTATATTTTGGGTGCCACCGTGTTGCAATGGTATGCACACCCGCCTTGCACGCTAAAGGTCGTGGGATCGATTCCCCGGCCAGGCAACATCAAAAATTTCAACGGTGGCAAAATACCCCTCAGTAATGTTGGCGACATTTCCTGAGTATTTCAGCCATGCAAAACTTCTCTAGAAGTGGTGTCTTAGGACACGCCGGTCGGCAATAAATAGTAGGTCCCTTATCATTGAGCTAATATGAATCGGGTGCACTCATTGGTATGAGAGAAGTCTCCCTTGTCCCGTATGGGATGTTTGTGGAACAATTATTATTATTATTTATTTTATTTTATTTTTATTTTATGTTTATTTTATTATTATTTTATTTTAATTTTATTTTATTTAATTTTATTTTATTTTATTTTAATTTATTTATTTATTTTATTTTATTTTATTTTTATTTTATTTTATGTTTATTTTATTATTATTTTAATTTTATTTGGTTTTATTTTTATTCTATTTTTGTCTAATTTCTATTTTATTTATGTTTAATTATACCCTATACCACAATGTGGAAAAGGGTATTATAAGTTTGTTTTGGAAAAAATTCATGTAACACCGCGAAATATTCGTCGGAGACCCCCAATGTGGTATACCATTCTTCATATCTCGACGAGATAAAGCGATTTTGAGATGTGTGTCCGTCCGTCAGTCCGTCCGTCCGTCCGTCTGTCCATTATAAATTGTAAACACGCTCCAGGCCGCAATTATGGACCGATCGTCACGAAATTTTGTATGGAGGTCGGGTTCAGATCAGAATAGATCCCTATTCTTATTGGTGATGATCGTGAAATATTTAGCGGGTGAAATGGACCAAAAACCTAATATTTATCTAATTTTGTAGCGGCTCTGTAGGTCTCAATAATAGTCCGATCAACGCGTAATTTTAAATAAGGCAAGAGTATATCACAAAGGAGAAGCTTGCAATTTGAGATGGCGATCGGATAATATTCAGAGGGTTAAATGGACCAAAACTTTTGTGTGAAAATTGTGAAAAATTTTAATATACAGTTTATATCTTAATTCCTGGAAGTGACATTCCGGACAAGTGAGATATACTTGAAAGTGGAACGCTTGACCATTCAATTGATGCCAATTATGTTGGAGTGCATAATTAGATAACAGAGTTACAGCCTAATATATCCCATTATTTGTTTGTAGTGTAATAATAAACTCGCTAGAAGTCGCAATTATACATCAATAGTCACGAAATTTTGCACCGGGTAAGAGTATAGGTCGAAAAAGATGCCTACAATTTTGAATGACGATCTGATATTCTTTAGCGGGTGAAATGGACCATTACTTTTGTATGAAAAATATAAAAATTTTATTTTTGGTCGATATTTTAATTCCTTGAGGACATATATATTTCGCAAAGTAGCCTACATATGGAAAAAAACTACTGACCTTTCCTCTGATGTAAATTGCAATAAAGTGTTTGCTAGATAAAGGGCCTACTGCCTAATATAGAGAACCACAATTTTATCCCATGCTACATATTGTCCCTCCAAAAGTTTATGTAACACCACGAAATATTCGTCCTAGACCCCTTATTTAGTATGCCAAAATTTATATCTCGACGAGATAAAGCGATTTAGCAATGTGTGTCCGTCCATTAAAATTGTAAACAAGCTTAAGGACGCAATTATGGAACGATTGTAACGAATTTTTTAAGGAGGTTGGGTTCGAGCCAGAATAGAAATGATTAGTTTTTGGTGATGATCGTGAAATGTTCAGGGAATGAAATGGACCAAAAACAAAATTTTAACCAATTTTGTAGCGGCTCTGTAGGTCAAAATAATAACCCGCAAAATTTTAAACAGAGTTTGAGTTTATGATGAAGAAGCGTACAAACCAACGTGAAGATCAGATAATATTTAGCGGGTTAAATGGACTGAAACTTTTGTGCGAAATTGGTAAAAATTTCAATAACGTAGCGGTTAAACAACGGAGGTAGTAGTACTACATAAGTGGGTTTCATTACATTTTAGTTTGTGTAAACTACATTTTCCTTTCCTGCTACAAAAATGTTTTTGTTCATGCTAGATAACTTTTTGGTTTTTGGTCATAAGTATTATACATTACATCTCTGATATTTGATAATTAAATTTTCACAATCATTGAAAAGAAGTTCCGTGGAGAGCGATTGTCCAGGGATAGTGGTATAGGGTATCCCATGGTCGGCTCCGTCCGACTATAGACTTTTCTTACTTGTTTTTATTTTATATTTATTTTTATTTTATTTTTATTTTAATTTTATTTTATTTTTATTATATGTTTATTTTATTTTCATTTTTATTTTATTTTATTTTTATTTTATGTTTATTTTATGTTTATTTTATTATTATTTTATTTTAATTTTATTTGGTTTTATTTTTATTTTTATTCTATTTTTGTTTAATTTCTATTTTATTTATGTTTAATTTTTATTTTATTTTTTTATTTTAATTTTTTATGTTATTTTATTTTTTTCATTACTTACTTTTAATAACACCAGTTTCTTTTCATTTTTGATCTAGCGTCCCATTTTTAAATGTCTTATTTATCATTGCCAAGTAGAAAATAATGCAAAGATGATAAAATGTTCTGTGAAACAAATAGCATTCAGACTTTGCAAGAGAACGGAGAGACTTAGCAAGATGGCGGAAAAATTAAGCAATAGAGTACAACCACTTTGCGAAAGAGAACAGTAACAGTCAAATTTGCTAAGTACAAAGAAAAACTGAAAAGTAATTTTGTGGACCAAAAAGAATTATCACTTTTCAAAATAGCTATTTTTTGGTAAGTGCAAAGTAAAAAGCGATAAGTTGTTTCGTGGAATAGGGCCCAGATATTATGCAACCCGCTACATAAAGGGCCCAAACTTTTGTATTAAAATTGGTAACATTTTAAAATAGTGACTATGCAATTTATTCCAGGAAGATATGTTCCACCACGTAAGTTGTATTTAGAAGAGGAACTCTTGACTTTCCATTGATGCCAAGTATGTTAATGTACATGGTCAGATAACAGAGTTACAGCCTAGTGTATATAGGGATCCCAACATTTTAATTATGTGTAATGTAACCTTAATCATGCAGCTTTAGTTAAATTCTGACAAAATTATGCACCAGGTAAGAGTTTTGGTCAGGGAAGGTGCAAACAATTTTGGATAATAATAAAATTTAAGGAAGAAATTTCCAAATTTAATTTTTCGTCCATATTTTAAATTCTGTGAGACATATTCCGGCAAACAGAGTTACAGCCTAGTATATATAGGGTTCCCACCATATTTATTGTGTGTAATGTTACCATAATCACGCAAGAGGTCGCATCTATAGTTCAATACTGACAAAATGATGCACGAGGTAAGAGTTTTGGCCAGGGAAGGTGCAAATAATTTTTGAATAATGATCGGATAGTGTTTCGCTGTGAAAGTTGACATAAAAATTTGTGGAAGAAATTTCCAATTTTAATTCTTGGTTCATATTTTAAATTCTGGGAGGCATATTCCGTCAAAATAGGAAAACCAAACTTAAAAACTAACCGTAATTCATAATAAATACAAAAATCAATATCTCGACGAGATAAGCGATATTGAGATGTGTGTCCGTATGTCCATTAAAACTTGTAATCAAACTCCAGGCGGCAACCATCACGACATTTTTTTTTTAGGTCGGGTTTCGACCAGAATAGAAACGATTAGTTTTTAGTGGTGATCGTGAAATATTTTGGGGGTGAAATGGACAAAAAACACAAATTTTATCCCATTTTGTAGCGGCTAAGTAGATCGCAATGATGGTCTGATCGACGTGAAAGTTAAGTAATGTTTTGGTTTACGATGTAGAAGAAACTTGCAAGGTAATATTTAGCGGGTTAAATGCACCAAAAACTTTTTGTGAAGATTGGTAAAATTTTTAGTACAATGAATATATCTATATTCCTGGAAGACACCTAATTCCCACATAAGTTATATTTGGAAGATGAACTCTTGACCTTTCCTTTGATGTCTATTATGTTGATGCCCGTCAGATAACAGAGATACAGCCTAGTATATATAGGGGTCCCACCACTTTCATTGTATGTAATGTTACCTTAATCACGCAAGAGATTGCAGTTATAGTTCAGTACTGACAAAATTTTGCACGAGGTAAGAGCTTTGGTCAGGAAAGATACAAACAGTTTTGGATAATGATGGGAGAGTGTTTAGAAATTGACTATAACTTCTGTTGAAAAAAAATATCCAAATTTTTGGTACATATTTTAATTTCTGTAGGACATATTCTGGCGTACTACGCAAACCAAACTTGAGAACCAAATAAGATAACTGAAGAACTATCTAACATCTAAGTCCGTTACCTAAGTGTGTTGGTTTGTTTGTAAAGACATACCTTATATGCTACAAAATGTCGCAATTATTATAGTAAAGTTTTCAAATCACTATAGAGAAATTTCAGTCATTTTAAATTGATGCAAATTATAATGATGTTCGGGGTCTAGATGTTTTGTGCTGCACTTTTATTTCGAACATTCCCACGCCACTATTCCCAACTCGAGTGGACCACCTCCCATAACGTGTGTAGAGGGTCCGTCAAGTATATAAGAGCATAGAAATTTTTATAAATTTCACATAATGATCTAAACGGATTGCTTAGCTCATAATTACGTCTTGCTAACGGAAGACTGAGCGGAATGTAATTACGAATAACCCGTGAGGGCACATTTAATTTTATTTCGCCAGTTAAAAATTTAGAATCAATCTGACCACGTAAAAGTTTTATTAAAAATGTTGATCTAAGCATTAGACGTGTCCGTCAAAAGTCGGGAGATCAATAAGTTGTAAGCGATGTTTATAGTGGGGAAGTGTTTCCGCTCTACTCAAAGGCAAACATATAAGAGCAAACAAGAGAATTTGCATTTGGATCTATCTTGATACTATAACATTTACAAAATAGGCTTCATTATACACAACCGTATTCTAATGTTGGTCGAACTAAAACTGACAAACAAAGGTTTAGTTTCTTGCGGGTCATCAACGTTTTATGAACCCTAACAGCGATTTCGCTTTATTGACGCTGGAATTAATGTGTAAACTAAAAAGTAGTTTATCATCTAAAACAAGTAAGAATGGCGTTAAGTTCAGCCGGGCCGAAATTGTTAAACCCTCCACAGCGAGTTTTATTGAAGTAAAATGCAACAATTAGTTTCCAAATTTCAACAGTTCTGGTAAAACAATGTGGTTAACCTTCGAAATACCGAAATTCCGGGAGGTACCGTTCTATGGGAGTTATATCACAACTTCGATTTATACCGACAAATTTCTGGCGGAAAGAAGATTAAATACAAAATTTCCGATATTTCGGTAAGGTTTATCCACATGATCAAATCAAAATACCGAAAATCAAGAGGTGCTCCTCTATGGGGGATATAGGAAGACGTGGACCTATACTGATAATTCTCTTCTGGGATATTTTATAACCACATGGCGCTATGCTCCAGTGGGAGTTAAAGAAATAAAATAAATAAAAAACATGGAAGACTAAATAACAAATGTCAGTCATTTCGGTGGGATATTGACGTCACAACCTTCAGAATTACGAAAATAGGGTGGTACCATTCTATGGGGGCTATATCGAAACGTGTGCTTAAAACGAGGAATTTAAGTCGAAAAAGTTTTTACCTCCAACGAAGACTAAATAACGAATTTCAGAAATTTCGGAGGATTGTTGGGGCCAAAACCTTCAAAATACCGAAAATCGGGAGCTACAGGTCCAATGAAGGCGTGGACCTACACCTACAAAGAATTTGAACCTACACCTAGTAAGAATTTTACCCCCAACAAAGACTTAGTACCAAATTTCAGCCATTTCCGTGTAATATTGAGGCCATAACCTTCAAAATACCGAAAATTAGGAGGTACCGTTTTATGGGGGGTACATGAAGGCTTGGACCTATACCAACAAAATTCTGGGATAATGTTTTATACCCCCCAACAAAGACTAAGTAACAAATTTCAGCAATGTCGATGTGACAAAAATCGCGAGCCGCCCTATGAGGGCTATATCAAAGCGTGGGCTTACGTTGCACACTGGTCCCAACCTGCGACAAAAATCGAAAAATCGATATCAGCAAATCTCTGAGACAATTCAGCAAATTATCTCTAAACATATTATATTTTAATATTCCAGCACTGTTTTTATAATTTATAACGGTACTTAACAAGACAAAACAGAAGAAGTTGACATTTACATATGTTCTCTTAAAAACTTTAGAAACATCAGTAAGGTTGTGACATCTTACAATGCAAGTAATTCAAAATTGTAAGGATGAAATTATTTTTTTCGAAATGGAAGTTTGAGTACACGGTTTTCTAATTACTTTTGCATAAAATTGTGTACACATTATTCGCATAAAATGTGCTGGAAATCACATTTTTTATAATACTTTTTTTGTGGATTTTTGTTTCCAAGTCCTAAAAATTGAAGTTGAGTTTTACTAACTTTGCCATCCTTCGCCACTCTCCAAATTTTTTGAAGAATGTTCGAAATAGTGTCAAGTTTACAAAAAATGTGTTTCCAGCTGCATATATTTGCGCTTCCGTGCGTGACATTAAAAATACTGACGATGCCTCTGGTCGTTTCAGTGAATATGCCGTATTACTGTATGCTCAGTTTCTTCTTTGTTTTGTGTTTTAATTGTTTGTTTTGAGTTTTTTCTTTAATAATTTAGACATTTTTAATTAATTTAGCCTTGAAAAACTTCTCCACAAGTGGTGTCTTAAGACACGCCGTTCGGACTCGGCGATAAACAGTAGGTCCCATATCATTGAGCTAAATATGAATCGGGGTGCACTCATTGATATGAGAGAAGTCTCCCTTGTCCCGTATGGGATGTTGTGGAACAATGTTTTTTTTTTTTTGTTATATTTTTGATATATGTATGTTGTTACATATAAAATGAAAAACAATTAAAAATGTAAATTTCTGTCGCACCGAACTTTATTATATCCCCTACCATGAAATATTCTGACCTCAAATGGAATAATTTGTTTCCTTTCCTGTCCACGATACCAGTCGGAGACGTTTTTTGACCACTAAGAGCTCCAAATAGCAAATTAAAACCAATTTGAACCGAAAATGTAGATAAAAACTTCAAAATAACTGAAATAGGGAGGTACCCTAATATGAGGGATATACCGAAACCTGGACCTAAGACCACAATTTTTGGCGCAGAAGGTTTTTGATCATTGAGAACTCCAAATTGCAACTTACAACCAATTCGGGCCGAAAATGTTGATAAAATCTTCAAAATACCTGAAATCGGGAGGTACCGTAATATGAGGGCTATACCGAAACCTGGACCTAAGCGCACAATTTTTGGCGCAGAAGGTTTTTGACCATTGCGAACCCCAAATACCAAAGTACAGCCAATTAGGGCCGAAAATGTAGATAAAAGCTTCAAAATACCTGAAATCGGGTGGTACCGCTACATGGGGGCTATAGGAAAAACTGGACCCATACTGATGATTTTTTGGCTAAAGTATTTTTTACTTATTTTTAGCATATACTGAAAAAATCAGATTGATCCGACGATTATAAATATTTTTGTCGCACCTTCCCATACAAGTGGGACCACTGTGCGTTGTCCATTTGCCATACCAAAAATCCTTGGGGTAAAAGAAACTTCTATACCAAATTACAAAGTTTTATCTTAAAAATTGTGAGCTGTATCTTGATTTCAACAGACGGACGGACATGGTTATATCGACTCAGAATTTTATCCTGATCAATGTCTCCGATGAATATTTCGAGGTGTTACAAACGGAATGACAAATTTAATTGTACCCTCCATAATATAGTGGAGTGGACACCACGTCCTGTCCAGGGGGGAGGAGTAAACCTTGAGTACAGTTCTATGCCCAGGTCTCGCTGTGCTGGCAAGATGGCTTTTCGCTCGAATTACGCTCGCCGGATGATGGGGTTCTTGCGACAGCCTGAACTCTGGGACAGACACAAAAAATACATAACACGCCAGTCTTCTAAAAAGGAAGGAGAGGTTCAAAGGACCCCAAAAAGGGAAAGCAAATAAAGAAAAAAAGCTAACAATCTTATAGCACCATGGACCACATATACCTGCAAATATATCATCTGGTGTTTGGATGATTCATATCCCACCCTCTGGAACAGGCGTTCCACCATAGCAACTTCAATTCAGTTGCCCCATACCTACCTCTTCATGTCCCTATCCCCTTCCTATCTCCATCAATCTGATTGATCTAAAATCCAACGGAAATACATTTTAAAACTCACATTTGGGATTTATTATAACATTTCAGTTGTAAATATGTTCAATTTTAATTCATAAAAGCAATTTAAAATATAGACAAGATTGAAACGTTTCCGTTGCTTTAACATTTCCCTACCTGCCTAGATTGAGCTAAGCCAAATGGGATTGGTTTTTGGACCAAAAACTGGAGCTGGTTTAAAATAAGGAGAGTATATTCAGAGACAATGCCTACCCTTTTAACACTATATTATTTTATGTGCATTTCACCTGGGCACAGCGGATGCAAATGCTATGATTCAGATCCAACGATGTAGCAGAGGAGGTGAGCCGATGTTGCTGGCTTAATTATTTAGGTAATTACCTTAATTTCCAGGATTTATGTACTTTTAAGTTCGTTGTTATTAACGGTAGGTTTAAGCAGTTTTTTTTTAATAATTTCTTCAAATTTCTTAATAAAAATAATTTCTTAATGAAACCAGTAAGGAAAGGATCAAAGTCGGGCGAGGCCGACTATATGATACCCTACACCACTATGTAAAATATAAATAGGAGCTATATCCAGATCTTAACCGCTATATCCAGATCTTAATTTGGCACATTTATTTCCAGGCCGAATTCAGTCACACATTCCAAATATCATTGAAATCGGACTTATATATCGTGTTTGGAGCAGAAAATACATGAAATCGGCTGAAAATATATATGGGTGCTATATCCAAATCTGAACCGATTTCGATATAATTTGGCACATTTATTTCTAGACTTAATTCAGTCACACATTCCAAATTTCATCGAAATCGGAAATATATAGCGTGTTTGGTACAGAAAATACGTGAAATCGGCCGAAAATATATTTGGGAGCTATATCCAAATCTGAACCGATTTCTATATAATTTGGCACATTTATTTCTAGACTAAATTCAGTCACACATTCCAAATTTCATCGAAATCGGAAATATATAGCGTGTTTGGCACAGAAAATACGTGAAATCGGCCGAAAATATATATGGGAGCTATATCCAAATATGAACCGATTTCGATATAATTTGGCTCATTTATTTTTATACCGAATTCAGTCACATATTCCAAATTTCATCGAAATCGGACATATACAGCGTGTGTGGTACAGGAAATACTTGAAATCGGCCGAAAATATATATGGGAGCTATATCCAAATCCGTACCGATTTCAATATAATTTTGCACACTTATTTGTAGACCAAATTCAGTCACACATTCAAAATGTCATCAAAATTTGACGTATATAGCGTGTTTGGTGCAGCAAATACGTGAAATCGGGCGAAAATATATATGGGAGCTATATCCAAATCTGAACCGATTTTCACCAAAAGCAATAGCGTTCTTCCTATGGCTAAAAATGCGACCTGTATGTTGCGAACAAAAATACATGGACAGACGGACGGACACGCATAAATCGACTCAGAAAGTTATTATATGTATATCCCCAAAAGGAACTATGGGTCTATTTCGTTTCCTTTTGTATGTTACATACAAATGCACAAAGACATAATACCCCTTACCACTGTGTGGTGTAGGGTATAAAAATGGAAACGGGAAAATTGAATTTTTTCTTTAGTTTTTTCCTTGGGATGAGGCAGGCGATGACACCCCTTTGTAATAAAACTACGTTGGCTGGTATGTCTTCCACTTATAAGTTTCGCCGTATATTTTGTTGTTGACGATGATGTTCAACTCACCTCCGGCTGCTTAAACAGTCAAAAATTAAAAGGGAAGATTTACCTTAGGATTCATGCCATTTAGGTTATACTCAAAAGGATCGAACATTGACTATTCCAATCATTATAGATATAGGTCCCATATATATTTTCTTTCGATTTTAGGTATTTAGTGCACCAATCATGCCATGCCTGTCTAATTCTGATAAAATTTGAAATGTGTGTTGGAATTCGGTCTACAAAAAAGTTTGCGGAATTAAATTGAAATCGGTTATGTTTTGAATATAGCTCCCATATATATTTTCTCCCGATTTCATATAACTGACTCACGCCATGTCCGTCCAATTTTGACAAAAATTTGGTGTATGTAACGAAATTTTGTTGGAAACAATTTTGCTCATTTTATAGGAATCCGTTCAAATGTGGTTATAGCTTCATATATATTTCCCCCCGATTTAAGTAACCGATTAAACTTATATGTATACCGTTAAAAAGCTTATAGAGTTGTCAATCAAATTAAATTAATTCGTTTCTGAAAACTTTGTTAGTTGCAGTTCTAGAACAAAAAAGCCGTTTTCTTTAACCGTTTTTAAGGAAAAATATCAGTACGTGCATATATGGAGAGCAAAGGCTGGGGGTGAAAAATTCTTTTTGGCGATGAATGTTGATGAAGATAATATGATGAACACGGAAGGACAGTTTTGCCATAGGTCAAACTTCTGAGTTATAGCGAAATGAATTCTTTCTTGATATGCTATAATACCTACCTGACAAAAACCCTAACGGAATTTGATCACGCCATAACTCAGAAGTTTGACCTATGGCAAAACTGTCCTTCCGGGTTCATCATATTACCTTCATCAACATTCATCGCCAAAAAGAATTTTTCACCTCCCCCCCCAGCCTTTGATCTCCATATATGCACGTACTGATATTTTTCCTTAAAAGCGGTTACAGAAAACGGCTTTTTTGTTCTAGAACTGCAACTAACAAAGTTTTCAGAAGCGAATTAATTTAATTTGATTGACAACTCTATAAGCTTTTTAACGGTATACATATACGTTTAATCGGTTACTTAAAACCGGTTCAAAAATCGGTTTTAGTGTCGGAATATCCGATTCAAAAATTGAGATAACCGGATCTATCCTTCAAGAAAATTTGTTATTAACGTGTTCGTCATTACAAGATCTATTTGTCGTAAATATTTCCGAAGCACCACAGATGTCTACATAAGCAATAACCAATTGTTATGTCTACATACCTATACATAACAAATAACGAATATACAGAAAAACAAAACATAGTTTAATTCTGAACCAAGTCCGAATAAATGTCAAAAATGACAATGAAAACGGGACAAAATCGATTAGTTGTCAAAGAGAACCGTACCTAAAATCTTCACTACGGTTCAAGAAATAAAGGACGAAAAGGACATGAAAGGCATTGAGTTAGAAGAATGAAATGTTCTACAAAAAGATTTGCCAATCGATTTGACTGAAGACATGTCACCTCAAAACGAAGCTACAATAACGCCAAACAGAGATATGGAGTTATTTTCCCAAGTATTATGGGGAAAAATCAAAAACTTCATCGCGCGATATCTCAGAAACTTGACCTATGGCGAAATTTTCCTTTTGGGTTCATAGTATACTCATCAAGGGCTTTCATCTCCATATGAAATTTTCTACCCCCCAAAAATGCTGCTGCACAGTGTAATTAATCTTTTATATTTAGAAAAATTTGTATAAATAAAAAACACAAAATTCATCCCTATTGGATCTATGGAATGCGTTAAAACGTTGATGAAAGATCGGATCCTACACGACTTCATTTGCATGAGTTCAAATGCTGATGAAAAGATCGGATGTTTCACGACTTCCTTTACATTATTTCAAATGCTAATGAAAAGATCGGATCTTTCACGACTTCGTTTGAACCAATGCAAAAGATTCCATGATGACGTCACCGCATGGAACCCCTTCCTTAAAATTTTGCTGGGTTGTTAAGAGAATTATCCAAAATTTGGTGTTTGGGATTACAAAACTTCTCCACTTAAAATTTTGTTTAGGGCATAGATAACAGTAACTCCCGACTTGAGATATTTTTAAGTTTTTATCTACACCTCTGGTCCAAAAGTTGCTCTAATTGGTAATTAGGATTTCCAGTGGTCAGAAAACTTCCCCACCACATATTGTAGGCCGTTGGTATTTTGTAACAGAAAACAACTATTCATTCCATATTAGTTCGGAATATTTCATGGTGGAGGGTATAACAATTTCGGCAAGGCCGCTTTTAACGTATTTTTACCTTTTTGGATTTGTATTGTAACCAGGGTTTCGGAGTCGGAGTCTACGAGTCGGAGTCGAGCAATTTTGCCGGAGTCGGAGTCTGAATCGAAAAAAATAACTCGACTCCGACTCCGGGCGAATTTTTTTTTTTATATTACACTAAGTTAAAGGACAATTCGCAGGATATTTACTATCCTCTGAAGTGTAGTCTATTCATCCCTATTTTGTTGATTCAATTGATTCTTTAGATTTTTGCAAACAAAAGAAAAGTTCTATGACAATCGAATTAAGATTGGACTTTTAACCTCTTTCGTCAGAAGTTTTACTGGTCTTCTCACAAAGGTCTATTGGTATTCTCATATTGTTTTTATGAGCAGTCATCCTTGTCTTCTATTAAAGACATTTTGGTCTCTATGGAAAATCTTACGGAATACCCTGTGACACAAAATGGAAATTAAGACCTGGGGGAGGAAAAATTCCTTTTCGGAAGGAAATTGAGAACCCCAAATTTCTGAGTCATGACATAATGTGTTTTTTGATTGAACCCCATCAATCATTGAGAATATAGCTTTATATCTCTGTTTGGAGATATTGTTTCATCATTTTTAGATGACATGTTTTCAGTTAAATAGAATGAGGAACTTTGCTGTCGAATATGCTGTCCTTCTAGCTCAGTTCCTTTCATGTCCATTTTGTTCTTGAACTCAAAAAGTAAATCAAAATGAAATGAAAATGAAATTTTCTGCAAAAATGTTGCATCGAAATTATAAATTTTATGTAGGGTTCCCATATTCAAGAAATCGTTTTCATTGTCCTTTATAAGTTTTACCCGTTACTTTCTCAAAAAATCGTATGTTTATGCATTTCGGTAAATTTCGCATAATCTATTAACTATATGTGAAATTCGGATGGTTACGCTTCTAAATTAGGGCAACATAAATTCGTTGTTGGTCAACGACAGATTCATCCCGCCATTACTCAGAAGTCGGACAAAAGGCGAATCTTTCTTCTAGGATTCATTATATTCTCAATGAGGCCTTTAGATGTGGATACTCAAATAACCGATCAGATATAGTTCATGTGTATACGAGTTTTCTACACTATCATAGCATTCACTATCAATAGCGCTGAATTTTAGTTTAAGGGGTGATCCCAAGTTATAAATTTCAGAAAAAAGTTGAAAGTATAAATAGCATAGAATATGTGGTCAAATTTTTAAGTCGATCGGAACAATATTGCCTTAGTATGAGCGATGGATGGGAATAATTTATTCCCGAAGTCGGCCACAAAAATATACGACAATTCGTTTATTAGTTTTCGAGCTAGAGTTGGCACCGCAAAATGCTTTAAAAAAACAGGGGCTCGAAGACAACCTCAAAACTTCGTAGTATTTTTTTCTTTCAGAAAAAAGATCATGAAAAACGTCTATTATTAAATGGTTTTATTTAGCTCACCCTGTTTGTTTTATTATTTATTCTTGGGTCAAATTTAGTAATTCAAATTTCAGCCTCTTCCTGTCAACCGATTAATCTGAAATTTTGTATACACTTTGGATTTTGGTGACAATACAATTATGTTTATTCATTATCATTATAAATTCAAGATGGCCGCCGCTACAAAATGGCTTATAACGTAGGTTTTATCAATCCCATCAATATGGGTATCAAATGAAAGGGCTCAACAAGCAGAATACAATATACTATAAAAAATTGAAATCCAAGATGTCGGCCGCTACAAAATGGCGGGTAACGTAGGTTTTATCAATCCCATCAATATGGGTATCAAATGAAAGGGCTCAACCAGCAGAATACAATATACTATAAAAAATTGAAATCCAAGATGGCGGCCGCTGCAAAATGGCGGATAACGTAGGTTTTATCAATCCCATCAATATGGGTATCAAATGAAAGGGCTCAACAAGCAGAATACAATATACTATAAAAAATTGAAATCCAAGATGGCGGCCGCTACAAAATGGCGGATAACGAAGGTTTTATCAATCCCATCAATATGGGTATCAAATGAAAGGGCTCAACAAGCAGAATACAATATACTATAAAAAAATTAAATCCAAGATGGCGGCCGCTACAAAATGGCATATAACGTAGGTTTTATCCATCCCATCAATATGGATATCAAATGAAAGTGCTCAACCAGTAGAATACAATGTACTATATAAAATTAAAAATCCAAGATGGCGGCCTCTACAAAATGGCGATAACTTAGGTTTTATCAATCCCATCAACATGGGTATCAAATGAAAGGTCTCTACAAGTCAGATTTTTTATCGTGTTGAGGACTGTGTGGCGTTAGGGTGGCTAAAAATGATACGTCGTTAGCGGTACACCACCCTAGTTAAGGTGAAAGGTTAAAACGCGCCGAGAACTGTATGGCATTAGGGTGGATACAAATGATATGTCGTTAGCGTTTTCCCCTTAAGACTCAGGCGCATCTTGGTGTACATAGCATTGCCCCTTTATTGGACCTCTGGGGGGGTCGACCTTTTAAATGTCCATTACTCGTGGGAACAAAATGGTAAAAAATATATAAAAAATACAAACACAAATAAAACAGAAACTGCAACACAACGTAAACGAAGGCTTCAAAAAGCGAAAGAAAAGTATAAAGCAAAACGAGCTAAAGAAAGTGAAGGTGATAGAAATAGTCGATTACAGAAACGACGGGAACAATTAGCGACAAAAACACCTGAGCAATATGAGGCCAGGTTAAAAAAGCAACGTCAGAGATATAGACAAATGACGGCGTCAGAAACGCCTGAAGAATATGAAGCCAGGTTAACAAAGCAACGTGAGCGATACACACAGATGATAGCGTCAGAAACGCCTGAAGAATATGAAGCCAGGTTAACAAAACAACGGGAGCGATACACACTGATGTGTGTTGCCTTTAATACTATCATGGGCTTCTACAATACATAAAATGCAGGCCAGCACTGTGGATCACGCAGTCGTATACTTAGGTGCGAAACTGTTTGAAGAAGGTCAAGCCTACGTGGCTCTTAGTAGAGTAAGATCTTTGCAGGGACTACGTATAGAGGAGTTGGACTGCAATAAACTAACGGGCAAGAAACCTTGCAATAATGAAGCACTAAATGAATTAAACAGAATATGAAATAAAAACTAAAAACTAGAAAATAAAAATAGGTAAAAAAAATGTTTAAGTTAAACGGTTTTATGTCAAACATACATTGCAATGTTTAAGATAAATGTACTAAAAACCAAAAAATAATAAAATAGATACAGTCGTGGGAATTATAAACATATGCATAGACTAGATTAAAATAAAACCGTGGGGCACGTCAATTGTCTACAATCGTTGATTAAAATGTTTGTTTTGTAATGTTACACTATAATTAGGTAGTTGTTCAACCGACAACGATGGACGTGTGATAAGTAGGGCTAGAATGTGGAAACAAGCTAGCAAGCTCGATTATAAGCGAGTTTTAGGGTTTCATAGTGGTGAGCGAGTAGTACTTTGTCGATTAAAGACAAACTACGAGCAGTGAAACGATTCCTCGCCAGCCAGCAGTGTGAATGTCCAACGATAGTTAAAACATCTCTTTTATTTACATGGAGTGTATAACTATTGGAATTTCCATGAGCAAGAAAATAGTAAGTTATTTCCTCACCGTCTGCGGGCCAACTGCCTAACGACGAATTAAACGATTCTTCTATCGCACATTAAGTCGATGATTTGTAGACAATTGACGTGCCCCACGGTTTTATTTTAGTCTAGTCTATGCATATGTTTATAATTCCCACGACTGTATCTATTTTATTATTTTTTGGTTTTTAGTACATTTATCTTAAACATTGCAATATATGTTTGACATAAAACCGTTTAACTTAAAAATTTTTTTTACCTATTTTTATTGAACTTTACAACTGGGGGTCTCCTTTTAAGGCTAAGGACACTAAAATGTTGGCTTACATCCAGTTTGAAACTTGGTCATGAATTGCTTATAATTTTTATTGCATGTAATCCTTATGATTTGTATTGCCCCTTTATTTTCACATATTTTGAAATCTTAAAGATTTTTTCACGGGGAAGAATTCCGTCCAAAATATACTCGTGCCAAAAAAATAAAATCCGACAAAAACTTTCTAACTTTGCTATTTTTCAATGTAAAATTCGGCAGAAACAATATTGATATGTTCGAATGTATTCGAACGAATGTCCTATCTAATGAATATGTAAGGAAAATCTAATACATTAGCCTATATAGTCCAAAATATAAGAAAAAAAGTTAAAAATGTGTGCACATTTTATTCATTTTTAGTGGTATAGGAACTCACTCTTGGAGTCGACCCGGAGTCGGAGTCGGAGCCAGAGTCGTGAAAAAAACTCGTCTGGAGTCGGAGTCGAGCCAAAAATACCTCGACTCCGAAACCCTGATTGTAACGCTGAATATACCAGTTCTGTTTGGGGCATTTCAACAAATTAAATTGGTGCCAACTGTATCACCAAAACTGGCAAAATACTAGAGATGTACAAGAAGGCTGTCCCAATTCGAATTCACAAAAAATGTTAATTCGTTAAAAGTGTACATATTGGTAAAACAAGTTAAATATTGCGGTAAATATTGCGGTAAGGCTTTTTGATGCTCTACACCTCTTCCAGGTACAAAGATGTGTTAGATAGTATACGTAAATACTTGTCAAGTTATATGTGGAAAAATAATTCACAAAAAACTTAACATTATGAATTGTATAAAATGGACATGCCACATTGAGTTTTTGGTACTGAATTCTGAACTAGAAAAGAATGTATGTACGCAATAATTTTTTGTGGAATAATTTCTATCGTATGTGAATTGAACTGCAAATATTATTATATATGTACGTCAATATCTTTCAACATGCGAAACAAATTTACGATTTTCGATAATATACACCAGATGCAAAATGATCTTAAAATGGCATTGTGGCATTATACAGTCAGCTATACACTATACACACATGCAAGCAATGTAAATCATAAATATTCATCATTGCCTTTCTTCAAAAAAATATTACCCAAATTTTCGAGAAATGTATATTCCTCCTTCACATCCGTGCATACCACCGCACTTGTATTCAAAGCGAACTCTTGAATACAAATCATTGCATATGCATCTGACTTTTTATGGACCATTGAGTTTTTTCAATGTTTCCTCCCCAATAACATTGTTCGAATCGAATACAAACGTTTTAGTTCAAACCAATTTATAGGCCATTATCTGTGAACCATAAATTTTTAATAATTTCACCATAATAGTACAAGAAGAACCTAAGCAAATAAAAGTTTGGAGTTCGAGGTAAAGAATGGCTGCAAAATGCTACGATTTGCTATACACATACATAAATCTTTACTAACAGAACATATTGTTCTCGAAAAAATTTCTTTTAACATTGCAAATATTCACTCTATTCGAAGTAGCTTGAAACGACAGTGGCTTGGCAATGATAGAGGGTGGTGGGGGTAGCAGAAACCATTTACATATGTTCTTTTTGAGGTAAAATAGATGATATTAAAATATTTTGGTTTTGAGCATAAAAGTGAAATTTTTGAATTAGAATTCTAATTATGTTAACTACGTTTCTGGTTTTTAAGAGTATTTGCGGAATACACACCAGATTTAAATTGAACGCAAATTCTCTAGCAGACAAAACCGAAAGAATTCATTTGTTTTATTCTCTAGACCAAGCACAATTATTATTGCCACATTTGAAACGTATTAAGATAAAGGGTGCTGACATTTTAACCAGTTTTACAAATGCCATTATTTCGGCAAGTTATCCACTCTGATAACGGGATAGATACCTTTCTTGAATACAGCAACTTAGGTCACGACAGCTCAAATAATCAATGAAGAGGTTCACGTCTCCTCAGGAGGTAAAATTGTCTATAAACTTCTGGAATTTGCAACAATAACCAAGGAAAGTGCAGCTCCCTTGCACTAACTGTGGCTTCCTGTGAAATATAAAATTCTTACGCATTTCGTCTAGCTGTTCTGTGAATAAGTGATCAATTCTTCAACTCAGTGTTAAATTATGGATACTGTTGTACAACTGAACTCATGACATGTAAAACAACCAAATATCGAATTTTTATTACCCACCAGGAGATGCAAGCTTTCCAATTTCTTGCAACTAATTCTGATGGCATTTAAGCTTTCTTTTGAATCTACATATATACCTTGATATGGTCCTGGACCGTCTTCTGAATTGGAACAAGTAAAAATCCGTTAAGTAAGCCATAGGTATTCTTAACTAAAATTGAATACCTAGTTTAATTTGCTGTCCACAATTTTAGGGGCAAAAATTGTTCGACATCGGCATTTAGGCATGCCTAAATTATCTATTGTAACAAGTGTCTTCAATTAAGTGTGGACCTAAGTTGGCAATTTTTGGTGGAACCTCAAATATTAAATTTCGGTTAGTTCCGTCAAAAGTTGTTGCCAAAACCCTACCGAAAATCGGGAGTTACCGTTATGTGAAGCCTATATCAAAACATGGACCTATATGACAATTTTTGGTAGGGAAGTGTTGTGCGCAATAGAAGCTTCGAATGTGAAATTACAGCAAATTCCGTAAAGAAATACAGCTAAATTTCTCAAAATAACGAAAATCGGGAGGTACGTTTAAATGGGGACTATACCAAAAAAGTGGAACTATATTGAACATTTTAGTGAGAATGATTTGTGTCTACTGGGAATCTCAAATTTAAAATTGAAAGCCTCAAAATATCGAAAATCTGAAGGTATGGGAGCTATATCAAAACATGGACCTATGTTGACGTTTTTGCTGGGGAAGTTTTGTGATCATTGGGAATCTCAAATGTCAAATAACAGCTAGTTCGGTTAAAAATTGTAGCTAAAATCCTCAAAATACCGAAAATCGGGAGATACCTTTATATAGGGCATATACTAAAATATGGGTCTATGTGCAGCATTTTTGGAATATAAGTTTTATGGTCAGTAGGAACCCTTGATGTTAAATTATAGATAATTCTGTCTGAAAATGTGACTAAAAACGTCAAAATTCCTGAAATCGGGCGGAACCGTTATATGGGGGCTATACCAAAACGAGGACCGATTAACCCATTATCGTTCTTGACCTGCCTACAAACGAAAGATGCATCTTCCCAAAATTTCTGTATCCATTTTTTTAGATGCTAGAGTGACCACAACAGACGGATGGACGGACATGCAAAGACGTTTACGCTGATCAAGGAGCTAAGGAATCGCGAATTACACGCTTTTTAACTTTTGTGTTTTTTCTTTGATTGTAATATCAATATCACTCTTTATTTCCTAATTTTATTGCTTATCACACTAAGCAAATATAATTTCACGATGATAGACAATTTTCCTTTTCCTTTTAGCAAAATAATTCGGGTTTTGTTTGGAAATTTAGCGAAATAGTAGAATGACTCCCAAAAAATGTTCTGAAATATTTCGTATTAAACCAAAAAGTATATTCTTGAAATAATGTTCCAACAATAAACGTTTGTCTTTTGTTGTAGCTGCAATATGCAATTTAAAATCCAAATGTATAAAATTTTGGTCTCACATTTTCTGGACATTGTCTAGATTCTGTACGTATTTTAATTTATTTTTTTAGAGATTTTTATGGACTCTGAGTTAGAATAAATAAAATTTACTCCAAGATTCCTTCATTATTTTTTTGATTTTCCGCGAAAATGAAAATAAATTTAGCAAATATTTAGGCGTCTACGGATAGATATTAAATGTTGTTATCGATTTATATATACATTTTGGTATTACAACACAAAAGGAATTTTTAAATATTTGTTTCTTTAAAACGAATAAAACCCCCCATAACTCTTGGGCGCAGCATCCAATTTTGTGAACGCGAACAGATTTAAAACCACGATTTTTTCTTGTAAAAAATTTTTTTTTAATTTTTTTCGATGCAATTGTAAAGGAAATTTGAAATTTACCATATATATTTCTTCAAAAAATTAAAAATTTATATTAAGAAAGAAACAAGTAAGAGAGGGTTATAGTCGGACAGGGCCGACCATATGATACCCTGCTCCAGTACACCTGGGCACTATTTTCCAAGGAATTTCTTTTATATGATTGCATACATAAGTTGATATACATGGTAACATACCAGAGATATAGTATATACATACATACATATATACGCCGTCATTATTGGAAACGTAAGGTATTATTTCCATATTTTGTAATGACCAAGCGGGGCTTTTTCGCTACATATTATTAAAACAAGTTAGAAAGTATCAGTCAGCTGTGGCGACGGAGATATACCCTCAGCAAATAACGCGATGCACAAAACTAAGACCAAACCGGTTTTTCCCTTCGAGGGTTATCTTAGGCATTAGTAAGTTTAGTTGGCGTCGTCTCAGGAAGTATGGACTTGTACCGTCGTAAAAGTTACCGCAAGGCGAACATGTCTCAAACAAATCCAAAACGGGCGAGAAGAGCTGTTAAACTATATTTTCCCAAAGGAGTGGGCGGATATGTTCATATTCGAACCTGATATATGTATGGAAGTTATATTTCCACATCCCTAGTTTGGAACAATTCAGTTAGTCCCTTCTGGAACTATCGTGCGAATAATCTTATCGAAAAATGTTGAACTTTTGTGGGGATAATTAACGAAAGGGGTAGACCGATATGGTCCATCTTCGAACTTAAACTAAGTTTGGACAAAATTTACGAGACCAAAAATTTAAACCAAATATGTTAATTATTCGAGAGTTATCGTGCGAACCAGCCAGCCAGACGGATGGACATGGATAATTCGACTCCAAATTGCCTGAAATGGATTTCGTCCAAACATACTTGTCCTCTAAATTCATTATTTCGATCATCCCGTTGGCCTAAATGTTGAGGGTATAAACAAATATTAAAAGAAATTAGAAATAGTTGTCGGTGATTTTTATCGAATCGATCAATGAAAAAAGACCAATATTTCGCAGTACTATTACATTAATTTTTACCAAAGGTATCACAAAAACTTCAATACCATGTACAGCATTGCAATTTGTAACAATTTAAAAACATGGGAATCCTTCTTTCATGATTTGAAAACTTTTCTATTATGATTCCGAAATTTTGTAACATGGAATGTAAATGTAGTTCTCACAACAATAAAAAACCCACTTATATGTTAGACAGTAGTTCAGATATCTAACCGCTATATTCATGTTGGGGTTTACGTTTATTTTCGTAAATTGCCGAAATATGTCTTCTAGAAATAAAATACGAGTATAGACCAAAAATTGAATTTGGATATTTTCCCCACAAAAATTCACCCGCTAAGAACTATCCGCTCATTATCTAAAATTGTTGGCATCTTCCTTGACCAAAATTCGTACCTCGTGTAAAAATTTGTCAGTTTTAAACTATAACTGCGAACTCTAGCGTGGTTATGATTACTATACACACAATTAAAACTGTGGAATTTCTGTATATACTAGGCTGTAACCCTGTTATCTTAGCACGTACATCAACATAATTGGCACCTTTGAAAAGGTCGAGAGATCGTCTTTAAACAATAACTCACGTGGGTGGAATGTGTCTACCAGGAATAAAGAAATTATATATATATAAAAATTTTTTCCAATTTTCACACAAAAGTTGCTGTCCGTTTCACCCGCTAAAAACTATCTGATAATCATGTAAAATTGCAAGATTCTTTTCCGTCATAAGCTCACACCTTATTTAAAATTTCGCGCTTATCGGACTGTGATTGCGACCTACAGAGCAGATACAAATTCGAATAAATATTTCACGATCATCATCAATAACAATAGCGATATATTCTGAAGTGAAACCAAACTATATGCCAAATTTCATGACGATCGATCCATAATTGCGGCCTGGAGTTTGATTACAATTTGTAATGGACAGACGGACGGACACACATCGCTATATCGCTTTATCTCGTCGAGATATGAAAAATGGTATATTGCATTGGGGGTATACGACGAATATTTCGCGGTCTTACATGAGTTTTTAGCAAAACAAACGTATAATACCCTTCCCACATTGTGGAGTAGGGTATAAAAACCACTTATATGTTAGCCATTAGTTCAGTTATCTAACCGCTATATTCATGTTGGGTTTCAAGTTTATTTTCGTAGATTGCCGAAAAATGTCTCCTAGAAATAAAATATAGACCAAAATTTTAATTTGTGTAAAAATTTGTCACTATTAAACTATAACTGCGAACTCTAGCGTGGTTATGGTTACTATACACACAATAAAAACTGTGGAATATCTATATGTATATACTAGGCTGTAACTATGTTATCTGAGCACGTACATCAACATTATTGGCATCTATGGAAAGGTTGAGAGATCGTCTTTCAAAAATAACTCACGTGGGCGGAATCTGTTTCAGAATCTGCAAACACTTCCCAGGTGTAAGCGGGTTTAATTTAAAGTTAGTTAGGGCGCACCGCATATGAAATTGTTTTATAAGGAGGTTACAACATTTGCTCTAATCCCATTTCAACAGGAAAGGTCAAGCGCTGATCTTCTAAATGTAACTTATATGGGTTTAGCATGGTTTCCAGGAATAAAGATAAAGGCATTTCACTAAAAACTTTACCAATTTTCACACAAAAGTTCTGGTCCATTTAACTCGCTAAATATTATTTGATCATCACGATAAATTGCAAGCTACTTCTCTGTCGTAAACCCCAACTTTACATAGAATTTTGCGCCGATCAAACTACCATTGCGACCAACAGAGCCGCTACAAAATTTAATAATTTTGGTCCATTTCATCCCCTAAATAGTTCACTATCATCGCCAAAAACTAAAGGGGTATATTCTGGTCTGAACCCGACCTCCATACTAATTTCGTGATGATTGGTCTATAATTGCGGCCTGTAGCGTGATTTCACGGTGCTACATGGTTTTTTCGAAAAAACAAACTCAGAATACCCTTTCCACATTGTGGTGTAAGGTATAACATTTTTTTTTTTATTTGGACCAATATTAAAGAAGTTATGAGAATTTATTTGCATATATTTTCTACAGAATTGGACTTTTTCTAGGCGCGATATCTCTGAAACCTTTAATCAAAAAATTCTGAAAATAAACTAAAATGTTTTGCTAATGAGCAGCATCACCACAGCAAAAAATAAAGAAAATCGAAAACGTAATTTTTAAAAAGTGCCCGATTTCACTTAGAAATCCTCATATGTATATACTTTATAGAATCGTAAACGATTACTTCAATGCGGAAAAACAAACTTAATATGGTATAAAAGGACAAGTGGACAATGAACGGTCTTATGAGGCTCTACTGCTACAAGGTCTTCATTGTTGGGCTTAAATCACAAGTTATACTAGTCCACCCCAACTTATGGGGATATTGACTGGTGACAGCTAAAGAATTCACTTCTGTCGAGGTCATTAAGTGTGTAAATGGCAGCATCAATTTTGATCAAAAGCACTCCCCATGTTTTGTGGAGAGTCATGAATCTTTTGGTTCTGTTTCAAGCATTGCGGTGACCAAAAATCCCCTAAAATTATTAATGTGTACATTTCCAGTTATTTTGAGGAACTGCATGTAAGTCTAAGCAACACAGTATATTTGGACTCTGACTACACATCATAACTTACTGTTTAAATTTATTTTCCCATAATAATAACCCTTTGTTTATTGGTTAATTCCTAATATCTGTGAAATCCAGGCGTTGTGGGAGAGATTCTCTTTCACACAATAACTTTCATATTCATTCGTATCGTCTAACATTTATTTTTTCCTAGTCATTGTTTAATATTGCTTTGCTTTGCCAGAGTATCGAACGGCATTGAAATGCTTTCAAAGGCCATAAATTGCAACATTTAGACTTCCTTTCCCATCCATTGTATTGATGGCCACAAAGATAGGGCTGCAAAAATTCTATTATTTTTTTCTTTGTCTGCAGCCGATAACTGCCACAAATATTGATTTTTCTCCAAAGTCTATTGCATTAAAAAAAAAAACTGTTTTTGCTTCCTAAGACTTTGTTGTTTCTATTTTTGTTGTTGTTGACAGATTGACAATGCAAGCTTGCATATCGTCGTTTTTCCACACTCTAGAAATTCATTGGTGAAAGCTATTGTCAGTGCAACGTCAACAGTTGTGGTATTTCAATATTCGGGTTAAACGATTTTTACATTTTTGGTATAATTGGGTAACTCAATAAGTGTATATATAAATCACATATATAAATCACAAACATTTTTAGGTCAAAGCTATAAAAAATTCTTAATTTCATAGAAATCATCATTTGTTCTATGCCGCGTTTACCTAACCACTTTCGTTAAAATCAATTTAATGAAATTTCTGAAGTGATTTTAAATAAAACATAATTTAAAAAAATTAAGTTTCAGTGTTTTATTTAGAAATGCACTTAAAACTAGGAAATAATTTGTCGCTTAGCCTCTATAAATATATTCTTTCTCATGATAGAATCTCTCAAATAAAACGCTTGCCGTTTAATTTTGCCACCATTTATAATTTAAATGCAAGCGTTTTACTTGAGAGATTCCATCATGAGAAAGAATATATTTAGTGAGGCTAAACGACAAATTATTTCCTAGTTTTAAGTGCATTTCTAAATAAAACACTCAAACTTAATTTTTTTAAATTATGTTTTATTTTTAACTTTTTAGTAAATACATTTTTTTGACCACTGAGAACAAAATTATAGTCAATTTAGGCCGAAAATTTAGATAAAAACTTTAAAATGCCTCAAATCGTGTAGTACCGTTATATAAAGGCTATACCAAAACCTGGACTTATGTCCATAATTTTTGGTGGGACAGTTTCTGTAATGGTACAGAAACTTTCCATAAAAATGAAGATAATATCCTTAAACCACTTGAAATCGGGTGGTACCACTATATGGGGGCTATATCAAAATTGTCATCCAAATCTGAAAAGTGTGCAAAGTTTCAGTTCGATTGGCCGACTGCAACTGTGTGGAAAATTAGTTACCAGAGTTGAAATGCAAGTTAAATAAAACACCGTTAAAGCACTGTAAAATGGAACAATATTTGTTTTAATTTCATATTCATATATTGTCATCCAAATCTGAAAAGTGTGCAAAGTTTTAGTCCGATTGGTCAACTGCAACTGTGTTAAAATTGAGATTTGAAATGCAATATAAATAAAATACCGTAAAAACATTGTAAAAATGGTAAAAATGGACCAATATTGGTTTTGATTTCATATTCATTTATTGTCATCCAAATCTGAAAAGTGTGCAAAGTTTTAGTCCGAATGGTCAACTGCAACTGTGTCAAAATTGAGATATCATATTTGAAATGCAATTTAAATAAAACACCGTTAAAACGCTATAAAATGGACCAATATTGGCTTTGATTCCATATTCATGTATTGTCATCTAAATCTGAAATTGGTGCAAAGTTTGGTCAACTACAACTGTGCTAATAATGAGTTACCAAATTTGAACTAAACGAACCAAAGCTAGTTAAATAAAACATTGTAAAAACTTGAATATTTCCGAAGATCGCACGTTTCCGAAGCTTTGCGATCCGAGGAGACCCCAATCTTCTTAGAGGTTGTTTACACTATCTATCAATGTCATATGACACAAAATAAAAACATTTCATATCTACCCACGCAGGCAATGTGGAGACGTAATTTTACTGCATATAACGATGGAAAATTTCAGATCATATGACATTGATACTGTAAACTAACTCTTAGCATGGGAATGTACGGGACTCACATTTGAAATGTGCACGGAAAATAAAAAATAATTTTGAAAACTTCAAAAAAACACTTCTTTTCGATTAAAACTACATGAAAAGAATAAGAGTTTCTTGCATTTTTTAACTGTTAAATATCACAAATGTTTTGTAAAATATTAAGAAAAATAAAACATGGCATGCTGATTACCCATTTATTCGCGCCACTCCATTTTTAATGTGCCACTTTTAAGTGCATTTTTTAAGTCATTTCGCTGAGTAAATCGTCAAACTGATTTTGGGACATTTGCAGTGGAGTACTTAGCTAACGAATTCAATAAAAATTCAATTTATTTTATGTACTTTTAAAATTCCTTAAAGTTCCACTCAACTTCCCATATTTCGCACTGTGCAGTGGTAAAAAAAACTTCTGCGCCAAAAATTGTCAACATAGGTCCATGTTTTGGTATAGCCCCCATATAATGGTACCTGCCAATTTTAGTTATTTTGAAGATATTAGCCACATTTTTTGACCGAAATACCTGCTATTTTAAATTTTCGAGCATGTTTAAAAGTCTTTTGAAGTTTTTTGTTCCTTCTTCTTCTCCATCAAATATTGTGGACATAGGCGCACGTTGTGGTGTAGCTCCCAAATCAGCGTACCGCCCGATTTCAGAAAATTTTAAATTTTTAGCTGACCGAGTAGCTACAATTAAGTGTTTGGAGTTCCCAGTTGTGGGTATTGGTACTTTCGTAAAAAAACGAAAATGAATTGTTTTATATACATACCCAGTTGTTCAATAAAAAGCAATTGTCTACTTTGGCATAGTTATGTAACTAGTTACTCATTGATCCTAGTTACTTTACACCCAAAAATGGCACACATAATAGCCTATAGCCTGCTTTTGCCACTGGAAATGGGCTTTCCTGCCTATCATGTCATTTCACTAGTTACGGGTAATGCGGCGTGTATTATATTGGCTATTTTATAGACTACCGTTGGATAGTGCAATCGTTTCTCTCTTGTAATCTCTCTTCGACATTATTTCTTTTTTTTTACAAAATATTCAAAAATGTTCTGTCATATTGATTATTATCTTCTTTCTAATATATAAAAGGCAATATGTGTATGTTAGTATGTTTGTTTGTTTGTATGTTTGTATGTTCCGAATAGACTCAAAAACGGCTGAATAGATTTTCTTGAAAATTTCAGATAATGTACTGGGAACACCGGTGGTGAAAATAGGCTACATATTTTTTTGAATGGTCGTCGCGGAAGTGAAATATAGCGGTCATCCCAAATTATTCAGAAATGTATTATTTCAGATAATATACCTAATTTTAGTAAGCGTGACTACAATACCGCTAAAACACTGGCTTCAATATGTGGGATAACGCTGTCAACGCCATATTTTGGAATACAGTAAAATCCCGATGACTTGAGATGTCACTATATAGAAATTCCGAAAAATCGATTGGGAAATCTTATGAAATTTTGTATGTGGAGTTTTTAGGTCTGAGAATAGGTCGTAATTTATTTTTTTATCCCGCTAAGTGTAGTGACCGGTGGTCCTCCCCACAATTTTTTTAAGAAAACCGCCAAATTCAAGATACTTTTTAATATATTGTTTACAAATTGTTTGCAATGCTATGGTAATTACAGTCTTGACGAGCATTCGTCGCGGAAGTGAAAATCGCGGTCATCCCAAAATTTTCAAAAATGTATTATTTCAATTAATTAGAACTGTCGTAAGCTGTTTTTATAGTGACCGGTGGTCCTCCCTCACAATGTTTTTAAGAAAATCTGAAATCTTTGATATTTTTGAACGTATTGTTTACAGAATGATCGCGGTCAGCACAAAGTTTTCAAAAATGTATTATTTCAATTAATATACATAATTTTAGTAAGCGTGACACAAAAATGATATAAACACTAGCTTGAACAAGTGGGATAGCGCGGTCGTGAGCTATTTTAATACGGCTAAGTGTAGTGACCGGAGGTTCTCCTTCAAATTTTTTTTTTAGATCTGAAGTCCATGATGTTTTTGAACGTATTGTTTACAGATTATTTGCAATACTACTGTAATTACTGTCTTGACCCTGAATGGTCTTCGCGGAAGTGAAATATCGCGGTCATCACAAAATTTGCAAACATTTATTATTTCAGATAATATACATAATTTTGTAAGCATGCCTAAAAAACGCTATAAACGCTGAACACTAAACGATAAGTGGGACAGCGCGATCAACTCCATATTCTGGAATACAGTAAAATCCGGAAAACTTGAGATGTCACAAGATCGAAATTTCAGAAAGATCCATTGGAAATCAGACAAAGTTATTGATATACAATACAATATCATCATTGGAATCAGAATCGTGTTCGATTTTTGAAAATATTATAATTACGGATAAAATCTCAAAATGTGGGAAGTGAAACTTCATGAGCATTGATTTCAGTCCTTGGAATAGCTAGGTAAAGATACATTTTTTAAATACAGCAAAATCTCGATAATAACAACTACAATTTATAGAAGTAATTTTTTTATGAATTATATAAATGTTGCCATACATATCCCGAAGGAACATACATTTCGCTGAGGGGTATTTTGCACTATTGCATATAGAGCGCGAAGAAAAAAAGCGTTACGTTCGATCGGCCTGAATGAGGTTAAATCCCCCAATAATAGCGAAAATCAGGCGCCACCGTTCTATGGGAGCTATATCAAAACGAGGACATACACTGAACAGTGGCTATATCTCTGAACTATCGAAAATCGGGAGGTACTGTTTTATGGGAGCTATATCAAAACGTGAACCTATTACTGTCACATACCGAGCGCAAATAAAAAGGCGTGTCTTTCGGTCGACACGAATATTTATGCTCATTTATGTCAATTTATGTCAAAACATTGATTTATATTATGAAGTTTCTAGAGGGATGCCTAATTATGGGTGTATCAATACTGGATAGATAACTAAAGTTTACACGGAGAACCCAAACAACGGGCCAGCAACGCGGACCGGGTCAGCTAGTAAAATATAAAAAATTCATGTAACACCGCGAAATATTCGTCGGAGACCCCCAATGTGGTATACCAATCTTCATATATCGACGAGATAAAGCGATTTTGAGATGTGTGTCCGTATGTCCGTCCGTATGTCCATTATAAATTGTAATCAAACTCCAGGCCGCAATTATGGACCGATCGTCACGAAATTTTGCATGGAGGTCGGGTTCAGACCAGAATAGACACCTATTGTTATTGGTGATGATCGTGAAATATTTAGCGGGTGAAATGAACCAAAAACATAATTTTTATCCTTAAGTTTTTGCCTTTTAGGGGCGAAGGCCATTATTTGTGAGTTTTAATTAATTTAATTAATCGAGCTTTTTATGACCTAAGGAGATTACATTGAAAAATTGATATCTAGCGAAGTCCTACACACACACATCAACCACTATGCGACGATCGTTTCGTTAGCTGGTTAGGCTAACATCATCAGGCATATTAGATGTTGTTGATAGACAATTTTCGCCATTTGGAGCTCCTATTTATACATCCAAGATTGCAATTTTGCATTTGTGAAGTTCAAATTGAAGCTTTTTATTTCCAAAGACGACTCATTTTTCCCCCTTCTATTCCAGAAATCAATTTTTTCAATGTTGCATTCATATTACAGTCGATGGCTTTTTTCCATCGTAGACTGTATATATGTCTTTCACATGGAAAGATTTTTTTTTTTAAGTGGATTGTGGTTTAGAACTCTAAGACGTCAGTAACCTTGTCTGTTAGTTGGCGACGACCCAGGTTCGAATCCCAGCCGGGCTCAGCTGAATGTTTTATTTTTAAGTTTTTGCCTTTTTAGGGGCGAAGGCCGTTATTTGTGAGATTGAATTAATTTAATTAATCGAGCTTTTTATGACCTAAGGAGATTACATTGAAAAATTGATATCTAGCGAAGTCCTACACACACACATCAACCACTATGCGACGATCGTTTCGTTAGCTGGTTAGGCTAACATCATCAGGCATATTAGATTTTGTTGTTGTTGCTAGACAATTTTCGCCATTTGGAGCTCCTATTTATACATCCAATACCAGCAAAAAGCCTACATATAAAAAAAGAACTACTGACCTTTCCCCTGATGCAAATTGCAATAATTTGTCTCCTGGGTAACTAATGGGCATACTGCCTAATATATAATAGCTTTTGTGAAGAATACAACATATTCCTCCCATGCAATAATTTGTCTCTATCATGATATTGTCTTACAATCTTTAGATTAAAATTAGAGACAGCGAGGAGGTCATTGATCTAACTCTGTCAAATTTAGATGATTCTGTAGTCAAGAACTGGAGGGTATCCAACAAATGCTCCTTTCAGATCATATGAGGATATACCTTGAAATCTCTTTCGACGGAGTCCGCCAAAATCCTTATAGGAACCCGAGAAGGACGGACTGGGGCAGGTTCACTGATCTGACGAACCATCAACTGACACTCTCCGGAACGATAGAAACAGTTGCTGAGCTTAACAGTAAAGTGTCCAACCTAACAGAAATCCTTCTTCGCTGCCATAAGGATGCCTGTCCATTAACTTATCCCGGGAAGAAATCCCAACCGGTGTGGTGGAACAAGGATCTTGGCGAACTGCGGAAAAACACCAAAAAGCTGTACAACAGGGCGTATAAAGCGAGTTTCAACAAATACAAGAGTGAAATCAAGTGCGCCAAAAAGAAGTCATGGGTTTGTTTCTGTGAGTCTGTAGAAGGGGTAAACGACACTGTCAGATTCCGTAAGATACTCTCGAAGGACCCCAAATCCATTGGTAGTATCAAACAAGTAAGAAAAGTCTATAGTCGGACGGAGCCGACCATGGGATACCCTATACCACTATCCCCGGACAATCTTTTCAATGACTGTGAAAATTTAATTATGAAATATCAGAGATGTAATATATAATACTTATGACCAAAACCAAAAAGTTATCTAGCATGGCAAAGAAATTTTTGTAGCAGGAAAGGAAAATTTAGTTCACACAATCTAAAATGTAATGAAACCCACTTATGTAGTACTACTACCTCCGTTGTTTACCCGCTACGTTATTGATATTTGTACCAATTTCACACAAAAGTTTCAGTTCATTTAACCCGCTAAGCATTATTTGATCTTCACGTTGGTTTGTACGCTTCTTCTTCATCATAAACTTTGTTTAAAATTTTGCGGGTTCTTATTTTGACCTACAGAGCCGCTACAAAATTGGTTAAAACTTTGTTTTTGGTCCATTTCATCCCCTGAACATTTCACGATCATCACCAAAAACTAATCATTTCTATTCTGGCCCGAACCCAACCTCCGTAAAAAATTCGTTACAATCGGTCCATAATTGCGGCCTTAAGCTTGTTTACAATTTTTAATGGACGGACACACATCGCTAAATCGCTTTATCTCGTCGACATATGAATTTTGGCATACCAAATAAGGGGTCTAGGACGAATATTTCGTGGTGTTACATAAACTTTTGGAGAGACAATATGTAGCGTGGGATAAAAATGTGGTTCTCTACACAGTACCCGTTATATATTAGGCAGTAGGTCCGTTATCTAGCAAACACTTTATTGAACTTTACATCAGAGGAAAGGTCAGTAGTTTTTTTCCATATGTAAGCTACTTTGCGAAATATATATATCCTCAAGGAATTAAAATATCGACCAAAAATAAAATTTTTATATTTTTCATACAAAAGTAATGGTCCATTTCACCCGCTAAAGAATATCAAATCATCATTCAAAATTGTAGGCATCTTTTTCGACCTATACTCTTACCCGGTGCAAAATTTCGTGACTATTGATGTATAATTGCGACTTCTAGCGAGTTTATTATTACACTACAAACAAATAACGGAATATATTAGGCTGTAACTCTGTTATCTGATCATGCACACCAACATAATTGGCATCAATTAAAAGGTCAAGCGTTCCACTTTCAAGCATATCTCACTTCTTCGGAATGTCTCTTCCAGGAATTAAGATATAAGCTGTATATTAAAAATTTTCACAATTTTCACACAAAAGTTTTGGTCCATTTAACCCTCTAAATATTATCCGATCGCCATCTCAAATTGCAAGCTTCTCCTTTGTGATATACTCTTACCTTATTTAAAATTACGCGTTGATCGGACTATTATTGAGACCTACAGAGCCGCTAGAAAATTGGATAAATATTATGTTTTTGGTCCATTTCACCCGCTAAATATTTCACGATCATCACCAATAAGAATAGGGACCTATTCTGATCTGAACCCGACCTCCATACAAAATGACGATCGGTCCATAATTGCGGCCTGGAGCGTGTTTACAATTTATAATGGATAGACGGACGGACGGACGGACGGACTGACGGACGGACACACATCTCAAAATCGCTTTATCTCGTCGAGATATGAAGATTGGTATACCACATTGGGGGTCTCCGACGAATATTTCGCGGTGTTACATGAATTTTTACCAAAACAAACTTATAATACCCTTTTCCACATTGTGGTATAGGGTATAAAAACCGGACGGCACGTGGACAGACTCAGGTCTTGAGACTCTAAACCTTCTAGCTGAGACCCACTTCCCAGACTGCACGGACGCCAGTAACCTTCACATTGAATGTGACAACTTCCAAGTCCAAGAGTCAGTGGACGAGAGCCTCATTGATAAGGTTGTAAGCAGAAACAAAATAAAGTGGGCAGTAAGTACATTCAAACCCTATAAGTCACCTGGTCCAGATGGAGTAATTCCTACGATGCTTCATTTTGCCGCACCGCAGATATACCAAATTCTGGAGGAGATCTTTAGGGCCTGTTTGTTTCTTTCCTGCGTACCAGATCTGTGGAAAGAGGTAAAGGTAACTTACATCCCCAAAGCGGGGAAAGCCAGTCCCTCTGCACCGAAAGACTACAGACCTATAAGCATATCCTCCTTTCTTCCAAGACACTCGAACGACTGATCGATCTGGAGATTAGGAGCTTTGTAGACACTGCCTCGCTGAGCAGCTCGCAGCATGCCTACATGAAAGGTAAATCTGTCGAAACCGCTCTTCATAAGGTCGTGGGTTTCATTGAGAGAAATATGGAGAATTCAAACTTCACCTTGGCGGCTTTCCTGGATATAGAAGGAGCCTTTAACAACGTAAAACTTGAATCGATTCATCTCTCGCTTAGAGCGGTCAACACCCCGGAAACCCTGATCTGCTGGATAAATAGAATGCTGGAGAGCAGGATCATTAATTCCAGCATTGGGGAGTTGACAACAAGGAAGACAGTAACTAGAGGTACTCCCCATGGAGGTGTACTCTCACCGCTGCTGTGGCTACTTGTGATAAACAATATTTTGGCGGAATTCGACAATCAGGGCATCAAGGTTGTCGCATACGCGGATGATGTGGCTTTACTAATAACTGGCACAATTTCGGAGCTTATGCAAGGAGCCTTATCAAAGCTGTCCCGTTGGGCCACCACAAATGGCCTTGATGTAAATCCAACGAAAACAGAACTGGTATTGTTCACCAGAAAGCGTAAGCTCGGCGACTTCATGCCACCAACATTGGATGGAGTGCAGTTACATCTATCTCCTGAGGCCAAATACCTAGGTACAATCCTGGATTCTCAATTGAGATGGAAAAGGAACGTCGAGGAACGGACGAAGAGAGGTATGATTGCACTTTATTCATGTAAGAATTCGATTGGGAAAAGTTGGGGATTAAATGCAGCTATTATACACTGTCTGTATAATACTGTTGTGAGACCCATCTTATCCTATGGATGTCTTGTCTGGTGGCATGCGCTTCGACATAAATCGAACTCTGGCAACATAGACAAGGTGCAAAGGGCAGCCTCGATCCTGATAACTGGAGCTTTTAGAAGTACACCACAAGCAGCTCTGAATGCGATGCTAAACCTCTTGCCCACGAGACTTAGCATCAAAGGTCAAGCAGCACGTAGTGCCCTAAGGCTACATGAATTGAATCGTTGGCGTGACAGCACCTTTGGTCATGCATGCATTCTTCGGGAGCTAGGGCCAAACCTTAGCTTGAATCTGCAGGGGAAATTCAGCGACTACTTATCACCAACCCATAGATTTGAAAATTTTGAGGTCGTTATCCCTAGTAGAGATGACTGGATCCGTAGTAACCCTCCTCTGGACGGTCTGGCTTTCTATACAGACGGTTCCAAGATGAATGAAGGTACCGGAGCTGGCGTCTACTGCGAAAAGCTTTGCCTCGAATACTCATATAGGTTGAACAGCGACTGTAATGTTTTCCAAGCAGAAATCTTCGCGATCAAAATGGCCGCAGAGTTGATAAAAAGTCTGGATGCTGAAATCTTTGAACCGGTGACTATCTTCGTTGATAGTCAGCCGGCTCTTAAAGCCATCAAATCCCCAATATCAAGTCCGAGGCCGTTCTTGAGTGTAGAACTGCTTTGGCGAACCTCACTAACGCTGTCCGACTCTGCTGGGTACCGGGACACTGTGACATTGTGGGAAACGAGAAGGCAGATGAACTGGCAAGACATGGATCTCAAGCCAAGGAACTATGGCATAATGAACCAAGGTGCAACGTGTCAAGGGCCATTTGGCCGACTCTTTCAGCAAAGAGAACAACTTCACTTTTAAGTTTGAATAAGTCAGAAATCAGGGTATTTAGTCATTACCTGCCATTGCAACATCCGAGCTTTTATCGGCAAATGGCAGGATGATGGCGTGGACTATTGCAGGCTCTGTGAAGATGAGGAGGAAACGGAGACGATTGAGCATATTTTATGTCGTGGCCCGATGTTAACAGGAATATGCTTTCCCCCAAGCTTAACCTTCTACTCAAACATGGAACCAACAAACATAAACAACATCATCAAAAATTTGAATTGGCTGGGACGGCGCGACCCATAAGCGTAACTACTTCTCTGACAGTTTTTCTACCATCACCAAATAAACCACCCTCTCTCTCTCTTTATTATATCTTCATCTTTTAATAATCCATTTATTATTACTTTCCCAACCACACCCTCTTTTCTTTATTCTTCTCTCTTTTCTCTTCTCTTGTCTTTTCAGGTAATTCTGAACCTCTTTTATGGATGATCACAATGGACCGAAAGGTCTCCGAGTGGCGTAGTCAATATATATTGACTACACATCCCCAAACCTAACCTAACCTATGATAGAGAAATTCCCAGCATTATTGCAAATTACGCGGATCCCCCGCATATTAATTGTCCAATTGAATTTTTTATACATATGTATATAGCAGAATGGGGTCGCTTCGCCACCTTTTTTCAAAATGCACTCGGTGTCTCTACCGTTAAAGTTCTTATGAAATATTAATTTTGGTGAAGGCACCCAACCCCTCCTGGCGTATCATTAAATATGAATACTTTTGGGAGTCATATTTGAATTTCTACTCATTATTAATTGTTTCTTACCGGTTAAAATACATTTTTGATATCCTAATATACATATATCCACAATGAACTATTTTCGAAATACCCTAAAAAGCACAAAATCGCGTACATTTCCAGGCATATATATGGTACCATTGATCTTCAATAAACTCACAATGTTCCCTTGAAAATTTGTATATAGCATTTGTAGTGTTCAATAAAATTGGGACAGTGTCTGTCTGTCGAAAATTTCACGGTCAGATATGGCAAATTGCACTGTAATTGGGTATATTTGCAGCGGCTAATATATATTTATTTATATTAGGTGTATTCCAAAAAGGAACCTGATATTCAAAGAAAATTTATAGGTGTATCAGAAGGGTCTACCAATGTCAGTTTTCCAATTTTGGAACTTTTATTAGAAATGCATGGTAGAATAAGAAAAGGTAGCAGCAATACACAACTGACTGAAGTGGTTTGTAACGTTAGTGTCAAATTTCATATGACATTTTATACATTTATTTCTATTTCGATGTATATTAGGGACATATATTTTTTGAGAAAAAAAATTATATCATTCGGAAAAAACCATTTCCCAGAAAGACTTCTTCATATCAATGATATGTAACCTCCTCCAAGTTCGAACGATAAGCTGCGCAGTAAATCACCGCTTGTAGAGGCGATACAACGTTTGTTAATATGTGAGGTATTTTGTTAAAATTTAAAAAATAAAGCCCTAATAAACATGTGCTTCTTTGATTTCTAAAACAAAACATTGAAACAGCTTTTCATTTTTCTATGAATTTCCAGCGACCCCAAACTTTTCTGCAAGAATTTTACTGTCTGCGAGAATTTATGCATTTAGTGGAATGATGTGGAAACATAAAAATTGAAAATGTAACGAATTTTCATTCATGCTTTCCAAATTGTTCAACCAAATGTGAAAAATTATTAGTTTTTTAAATTCCAATAATTTATAGACATTTCCGTGTTTTGTTTACAAATACAACTGGCAGTAACGTTCAAACAAAAACAAATTCCTTTGTGGTTGTTGTTCGAGTTGTATTTGTTGTAGTATTAACTTTACCTTGTATTTGTTCTACCATGTTAGAAATGTATAATGATATACATAATTGTTCCACAATCATCCCAGTAGGGACAAGAGATGCTTCTCTCATATGAATGAGTGCACCCCGATTCATACTAGCTCAATGATAAGGGAACTACTGTTAATCGCCGAGTCCGAACGACGTGTCCTAAGACACCGCATGTAGAGAAGTTTTACATGGTTGAAATACTCAGAAAATGTAACCATCATTACTGAGGGGTATTTTGCCACCGTTGAAAATTTCATGTGGCCTGGCCTAGGAACCGAACCCGGGCATTCAGGGTGAAAGGCGGGTGTGCATACCATTGCACCACGGTGGCACCCTATTAGATATATCAAAACATGGAAATTTTACATTTTTGATTTTTGAGGAATAGACTTCGGAGACATTTAATATGCTCAAAGCAAAAAAAAAAATCATTACGTATAGGTAATTTGGCCTGTTTTTGGGGCAAAAATTAATAGCGGTGGATATGTGGGCTTTTTATTCATTTTTATTGCTTTATATGCAAAAAAACAAAGAATTACAACGTGAAATTCGGATATAGCGAACATCGGTTATAAGAAACTACGTTTATAGCGAACAAAGTTTTATGTTTCCAAAGAATTTTTCTTAATATTTGTACACACATTCAACTTCTTAAAACGACCACGATTATAACAAACAAAAATTTTAACCCCGCGAGTAGATTTTTTTACAATTTGTTAGGATTTTCAGGCCCGCTTTAAAGCACAAGCCGATAGCGACGAATTTAAGCACTGTTTCAAATATTTTAACATATGATATTTAAAAGTAGACTTTAATAAGAATTTTACAGACGAACACGTTTATAACGAACGCCGGATATAACGAACAACTTTTCTTTTTCCTACGCCCTATTCTCATTTTACCTATTTTATTCGTTCCAACACAATGAACGCGGTTAAAACAAAACGGTTACAATGAACTGAAGTACTGCTCCGCCAAAAGATTTTTATAAACATTGATATGTTTAAAAAATTGATTCGGAAAAGATCTTTATAAATATAATTTTTTTAAAGGACCAAATAAATCACGCAATCATGGTGAATATTTCTTTAAAGAAAATGTCTTTTTAGTTCAAATCGGATGCTTTTTTGTGTTTACTATTTCCTTCACCAAACAAAAAATTTTAAAAAAAATATATTTTTCTGCAAGGAGGGCACCTTCAAAAAAGTGATATAACTCAAAAAACGCAAAAAATCGCACCTAGGTAATTATGTAGTTGATTCAGAACCCTTTGCTGAAGATGTTCCCGGTAGCAGAATTTCGGACAAAGTTGGACAATTTTGTAAAAGTCTATAATATAAAACTATAATTTTGTAAAAAAAATAATTCTTAGGTTGTATCCTATATGACGATTTCTTCTGCTGTAAAACAAACATTTGGAAGAAAATTATTTCTTAAAACAGAAAGTACACACTGCCACTATTCCACTGAATATCATATCTTTGTATTTGAATATTACCAAACTCTTACAAATTGCGTTAAATTCTGCTCTGAGTTTTCATCTTTTTTTTTGACATTTTTTATTTTGTCTTCGAAATTTTGATTTTAAATTCGAATTATACCGCGAGATTTGAATATTTTTGAAAACAAATTGCACTCGGCGATAAACTGTAGGTCCCAAGCTGTGATAAGGTGGCAGAATCGACAAAGTTATTTCTTACAATAAGCTTATTTGTTCCATAAAGGAATTTTGATTTGCTGAAAGCTAATTCCTAGGGGCAGTGGTGTAGGGTATCACATGGTCGGCCCGTCTGACTATAACCTTTTCTTACTTGTTCATAATTAAAAAACGTATTTTGATGCGTTTGTTGTGCAAAAATTTAGGATGCAAAAAAAGAACGTGGTACGAGCTAAATCATAGAAAGTATGAGCAATTTAAGAAGAATATTTATAATATATCTGTGGTAAGTATTGATATCTATTTTGACGGAATACATTATCGCGTCATTTCATTAAACTTGTATGCATTTTATTTCAGGAACTTTTGAATGATCTGAAGGACACACGAGAAAAACATTCAAGGACAAAATAAACATAAGTCACTGTATCAAGTAGTAACGCTCTAGTTCCAGTATCAAGGATCAAGATGGTCCTGTCATATCCATAAGTATACAAGATTAGGTTGTCATTTGTAAAATTTTTGCACACCATGCAATAAAATAAAGTGTGGCTAATGCATACATATATGCATTTACCCATTTATCTGACTTCAGATTACTAGTATTTTTGGCTATAATTTCTGACTACCGAATTGACTGGTTACTGGTAATGCAATGAAGGGATAAGTGGCTTTCCGAAGACTATCCAATTGACTGGTTACTAGTAATGCAATGAAGAGACAATTTCCTTCACACGACTATCGAATTGGGTGGTTACTGGTAAAGCAGTGAGGAGATAATAGACCCCTTCCTATGACATCCCCATGTTAAATTCACCAGTCTATAACATTTCGAGTAGATTGGGTGGTAACTAGGGGCGTTTACCTGTAGCCAGCAAAATTGCTAGTTATTCCCTAGTTACCCGAACAATTGGGTACGTTCAGAATTTTGCATAGTGGGTATAAAAAGTTCGGTCCGGCCGACATTAATTAATTAATTACTTTTTCGGTAAGTTAACCCTTTGAACCCCGATTTTTTTTCGTAGAGATAAAAATATTTTTCATATTTATTATGATTAGTAGTCGCAAAAATAAGTCCTCTGCGAAAAAATTCTTATTAATTCCTCGTACTTAGGGAGTTACCAAATGTACCTCCCCCACAAAAGTTCGGAAATGTTCGGAAAATGTGTGCGCACGATAACTCTTGAAGGAAGTAACCGATTTGGTCCATACTTTGCACATCGTGAAATTTCTACCAATATGGACTCAATCGGTCCATTCCTTCGGGTACCTCCCACACAAAATTTCGGAAAAGTTCAGTTTAGGACCTGTCCACGAATCGCTTTGATTATTGTTGTAGCAACTTGCATTCACTGCCCCCATATAACGGCATAAGCTTCATCGAGGGCATGTCCATACTTCCTGAGAAAATAGCCTGAAAGGTACAAAAAAAACCCTATGACGCCGTGTGTAGTGGTTGGGGCGCAAGATAACTCTCGAACGGATCTGCTGATTCGGTCCACAATTTGGTCTATGTAATGTTTTGTACAAACTTAGTTTAATTTCGAAGATAAGCCATATCGGTCCACTCCTTCAGGTACCTCCCCCACAAAAGTTCAAAAATGTTCGGAAAAATTGTGCACACGATAACTCTTGATGGGAGAGACCGATTTGGTCCATACTTTACACATCCTAAAGTATCTACCAAATATAGATCAGGTTCGAATATGGACTATATTTGTCCACTCCTTCGGGTACCTCCCACACAAAATTTTGGATAAATTCACTTTAAGACCTGCTGTCGAATCACTTTGATTTTTGTTAAAGCAACTTGCATTCGCTGCCTCAATTACGGCAGTAAAAGTTTTTTCAGGGGCAAGTCCCCACTTCTTGAGAAAACAGCCCGAAAATTGTAAAAAACCCCTATGGCACCATATGTAGTGGCTGCAGGGCTTGAACCGAAAATATTACCGAATATAGCTATATTATGTTTTTCGCAGGCTAGTGTGATAAAAAAGCCCTATCTATCGATATCCCCGTATCCATACTTTTGTCGGTGCATACGGCCAAAATTTTGAAAACCCCCCTAAATACATAAGTTTTTATACCCTACACCACTATGTGGAAAGGGTATTACAAGTTTGTTTTGGGAAAAATTCATGTAACACCGCGAAATATTCGTCGGAGACCCCCAATGTGGTATACCAATCTTCATATCTCGACGAGATAAAACGATTTTGAGATGTGTGTCCGTCCGTCCGTCCGTGTGTCCGTCTGTCCATTATAAATTGTAATCAAACTCCAGGCCGCAATTATGGACCGATCATCACGAAATTCGGTATGAAGGTCGGTTTCACATCAGAATAGATCGCTATTTTGATTGGTGATGATCGTGAAATATTTAGCGGGTGAAATGGACCAAAAACATAATTTTTATCAGATTTTGTACCTGCTCTGTAGGTCGCAATAATAGTCCGATCGCCTCGAAATTTTAAATAAGGTAAGAGTATATGACAAAGAAGAAGCTTGCAATTTGAGATGGCGATCAGATAATATTTAGAGGGTTAAATGGACCACAACTTTTGTGTGAAAATTGTGAAAATTTTTAATAAACAGCTTTTATCTTTGTTTCTGAAAGACACCTTCCCCACTCGTGAGTTAGTAGTTTGTAGTGTAATCATAAACCCGCTAGAGGTCGCAATTGTAGCTCAATAGTCACGAAATTTTGCACGAGGTAAGAGTTTAGGTTGAAGAAAATGCCTATAATTTTGCATGATTATCTGCTATTATTTAGCGGTTGACATATGTAGACCATTACATTTGTATGAAAAATATACAAATTTTATTTTTGGTCCATATTTTCATTCCTGTAGGGCATATACCGGCAAAGCAGCCTACATAAGGAAAAATGATGCAAATTGCAATAATGTGTCTGCTAGATAACGCACCTTCTGCCTGATATATAATGTGTTTTGTGAAGAGAACCACAATTTCCTCCCATGCTACAAATTGTCTTTATCATGACAGAGAAATTTTCAGTTCAGTTGTCAATTTGGATTTTTATACAAATATTGCAACATGGGGTCGCCTCGACACCAATTTTATACCTCAGGATTTAGGGTAAAGGGGATACAAACAAAATACGACCAAAGATGTATCTCATCGAAATATAGGTTTTAGACCCCAAGTATATTTGGACGAAATTCGCTTCAGACAATTTGGAGTCTATTTCGTTCATCTGTCTCTCTTAATGTCTAGCTGACTGGTGCGCACGATAACTCTCGAACGGATCTACCGATTAGAACCAAATTTTATACTTCGTAATATTTTGCCCAAGCTTTGTTTTAGCTCGAATGTAGGCGATGTTGGTCCACACCTCCCCCAAAAAAGTTCAAAATTGTTTTCGAAAATTTGTGTGAACGATAACTGGCGAAGTGAGCAATCGATTTGCTCCAAACTTTCCATATATTATTATTCCTTCCAGATATAGATCGGATAAGACTATATCGGTCCACACCTTAGGGTACCTCCCACACATAATTCGGAAAAGGGAAATTTAAGAGTCCTCTCGAATGGTTTTGATTTTTTTCAGCAGATTGTACTTGCGCCGCAAATCCGCAAGATAACTCTCAAGGGGATTTTCTGATTGGTTGGATTGGTCTGATTGGTCATGTGTCAGGTCGGAATATGGACTATATCTATACGTCCTTCGAGTACCTCCCACACAAAATTTGGGAAAGTGCAGTTTGAAGACCCGTATCGGATCTATTTGATTATTATTTCCTTTTTGAAGAAGGTTCTTTTTACGTTCCGTATTCTGGTCCTTTCCCGGGGTAAGTCATACTTCCTGAGATAATGGTTCAGAAGTTCCAAAAACCCCTGCCGGCTCCAACTAAAATTACAAATCTGAAAAATCAAAATCAAATATTTCCAAAACTTAGAATTTAGCTTACTAAAATTGATTTGGTATATCCCCATATTACGATACCTACAGATTCCACGTATTTTGAAGCAAAGTCGTGTTACAAAATAAATATATTTTTAGAGGCTAAAGGTTAGCGCCATTGACTTATACTCCCTTCTTTGCTGTTTAATTGAATATGAATAATTTTTGGATTTATAAATTAGTTTGCATGCAAAATTTTTGAATTTCTATTCATTGTTAGTTATTTCTACCGGTATAAAATATATTTCAGATATCAAAATTTATGCCCACAATGAACTATTTTCGAAGCATATGTGAGGTACAACTTCACAATTTTGGATGATAGATCTTCAATAAACTCCCAATTTTCCCAATTATGAAATATACCAAATTGCGTGGTATATATGTTTTTATTTTAAGTGTATTCCAAAGAGTAACCTGATACTCAAAGACAATTTGAAGATGTAGCAGGAGGGGCTAATCAATGTGAATTGTCCAATTTTCGAATATTATTTAGAAATGTATAATTTATATTTTTTTCCACAAACATCCCAGTAAAGACAAGAGAGGCTACTCTTATATCAATGGATTCATATTAAGTTATTGATAGTGTCCTAAGTTGCCACTTGTAGAGACTTTTTTCATGGCTGAAATACTCAGCAAATATCGCTAACATTACTAAGGGGTATTTTGCCACCATTGACAATTTGGTGGGAATCGAACCCCGACATTCGGCGTGCAAGGCAGTTGCAGATACCTAATTCCGACAGGTTGTGGTGTAGGGTATCACATGGCCGGCCCCGTCCGACTATAGCCTTTGCTTACTTGTTTTTGGGAAAAAAAAAGTATTTCAAACCCGGCAAAGCCGACTGATACTTTTTTACTTGTTTTTTTTTTTTTATTAAATCAACATCTCAGTAAGATTTTTAAAAAATTTTTGGCTGCAAATTGTCAATTCATGTGACATTTAAGGGCATTTTATAAAATCACTAAAATATTTCATGTCCAAATTTTTACTCGACTACTTATACTTAAACAAGCATTACTTCGTCAATATAGCTATTTATTTAAAAGTAATTTTCATTTTTTTATTCTTCTGAAATCAAGCTATCTCAGACGGTGTGGGAAATACTCATACACAAACATGCAAAATTGCCCACAGGCAACATCGGGACACAAAGGGTTAACAAGCAAAATACAATTGTCGCTAACTCCTACCAACAGTAGGCAACAGTGTTGTCAACTTTTATTGATACTTTTCATTTATATTTTTGCATTTTAATTTACCGATATTGGTCGTTATCTTAAAAAATCAGTGGCCTCAATATCCCACTGACATATCTAAAATTTCACGTCTTCATATAGCCCTTAGAACGGTATCCCCGGTTTTCGGTATTTTGAAAGTTTTAGTCACATTATTCAACCGAAATGACTGAAATATGGCTTTTAGTCTTCGTTGGAGTTAGAAAGCTGACCTCCAGAAATTTCTTGATACATATCAATGTTTTATGCAGCCTCTATAGAACGGTGCACCCGATTTTCTTTTAGCCACACTATTCAATCGGAACAGGTACAAAACATTCCTTGCAAAAAATCAGAGAGTGTAGGTTCCGGTAAAGGGTTAGCCCCCATTTAAAATTGTTTGCAGATTTTTTGACACACTTTTTGGCCGAATCGGTTGTTATGTTAATTGGAATTTTGTGTTCTCAGAAGATGGAAAACTTATATATCCAAGTTTACGCCTCCATGAACCGGTATTGCTTAATACTATGTATTTCGATGGGTTTCTGTTAAATTTTCTAACCGAGATTTCTGTAATCTAATATTGTGGGTTGTCAGAGGATTCAAAGGCACAAATCGGAAAATTTAAAATACTGGTCCATGTTTCCGAAGCAACGACGAAGACTCGTACGAGCTCTTTTAAACTGATTATCATCAGTAAAGATATTCTACTCATGCAGGGAATAAGAGGAAGAGTTTGGTACTTTCATAAACAAAAGGAAACTAATTGTAACATTTTACTTTATTTAACAACCACTGTATTGGTATTCAATCCAATTACAAATAGTTCATGGCAAATTATGCAGAAGAATTTAATCTTCCGTGTTATGGTGATTTTTCTTTTATTGGACTTCATGTAGATTATGTGTGGAGAATAAACAGCTTAAATGGAACGATAACTGTCGTTCATTTGCTCGACCCATAAATCTGTGCTGAGCACTTCATTGATTTCATTATTGCAATAACAATTGACATCTTAAAATGGACAGCAAGCCATGAATGCAAACTACCATTTATTTATTCGCTGTTGAAACGTCACAGTCGCCTGAAGCACAATGTTCTTCAAATTATCACTTCTGACTTTGCATTGAAATGAAAAGAAACTGAAAAATGCAATCAGACAGGTCGATAGCAAAAAAAAAAAGTTTTACAATTATTGAAGTTGAGGTTTACCATTTAAACAATATGAATATATTTCTGTTGATGGAAGTGTTTTAGCCACTATCTCAAAATATGGACCATAACAAATAATTTACGTTGAAGCTGTGTTGGTGGTAATACAAAAAAAAAAAATGGTAAAAATGTGTTGAAGTACATAAGTTTTTTTGTTCTCGCTTGATTTCTGGCCAAACCAAGTCACATTCAGACCTGTGCTTAAAAAAATTAAAGAATACCCTTTGGGCAACATGGTTCTAAAGTATGATTTTTCGATATAGCATTTCCAAATTAAATGAAACCTTTTCCAAATTGAATGAAACTTTTTCCAAATTGAATGAAACCTTTTCCAAATTAAATGAAACCTTTTCCAAATTGAATGAAACCTTTTCCAAATCAAATGAAACCTTTTCCAAATCAAATGAAACCTTTTCCAAATCAAATGAAACCTTTTCCAAATCAAATGAAACCTTTTCCAAATCAAATGAAACCTTTTCCAAATTGAATGAAACCTTTATTTTTATTGAAAGAAAAAAGGCAGATTATTTTGAAAAGAGAAAGAAATAAAAAATTATATGGGTTTTCAACGATTTTTACTTAAATTCTAATCTTAAGTAATGATATAAAAGTGTAACTCCCTGCATGTTTTGCTTCCTTGAACTTAAACACTTCATAATTTTTGGGCATCAATTAAGGTTATAGCGAAATAATCCTAAAGAGAGAATTTAGGTTTATAAAATTCCTAATACCAAAATGGAGATGAAAATCTGGGGCAGAGATAATTCCTTTTGGGGATGAAAGCCCTTGGTGAGTATATAAGGAATCCCGAAGGACAGATCCGCCGTGAGTCGAAGTTCCGAGTTATAGCCCGATTAAATTTCTGCTGAAGACCATGTAAGGAATCTGAAATTAACGTTATATCTTTGTTAACTGTTGTTTTAGCTTATTTTCGAGATTACTTTTCTGCACTCAAATCGAATGAGGATTATTTTCGTAGAACATTTCGACATTCTAACTCGCTTCCTTCAATGTCCTTTTCGTCCCTTATTTTAAGAACCGCTATAAAAGTACCACATGATGACGTTTTTCAGTTTCGAAAAGTTCTTCAAAAATGTCGCTCAGAAAATTTTAGGTACGACCATCATTGACAACTAATCGATTTTGTCGCGTCTTCACCAAAAACTCAATCAGGCCTTCGGGATTCTTAATATACTCATCAAGGGCTTTCATCCCCAAAATTTCGGTTCACAGTGTAATAACAAGGGCTAATTGTAGTACCTAATGAAGTGGTTCACGATTTGATGCTCTCAATGGACAAGATCCTTACATAACTGGAGCAGTCCTGTTCATTGAGCTGTTCGATACGACGCTCAATCAGGTCAACGGTATTACGATCTATTTTTCGATCGCGTAGCACCACTTTGGCGCACGATTTTATTTTTGAAAGTTGTTTTTTAGGATAATTTTTATGCAAAAACTATTCGACTTAATGTCGAATACACATAATGATAGAATTAAGCCGGAAAAATTTGAAATTTTAAATGCCATATTCAGCAATGTTGAACAAAATAGTAAAGGTATTTTCAAAAATAGAATTGTGTACCAGAGTGGTACTACGCGAGCAGACAACAGATCGTAATATCGTTGACGTGATTGAGCATAGTAACCAACAGCTCAATAAACAGGACTGCTCCAATTATGTAATGAGTATGTCCATTGAAAATTACACAAGCAGCAAATCGTTAACCACTTCATTAGGTTATACAATTAGCCCCTGTTATTATTAGCAATTTTTATACCCTACACCACTATGTGGGGAGGGTATTATAAGTTGGTTTTGGCCAAAAAGTTTGTAACGCATCGTAGACCCATACTTATATATACCAAAATGAATGTCTCGACGAGCTGAGTCGATCTAGCTATGTGTGTCCGTCCGTCAGTCCGTCCGTCTGTCCATCTGTCCATCTAAACCTTGTAATTTAGGGGTCGGAATGGGCAAAAAACTTATGTGGATAATAAGACAACGTTTTTTTCCAAAGCGAATATCTCAGCTTCTATACGGGGTATACCAAAAGCAAAACCTGACAATAAAAGTAGAAAATATCGCCTTTCTAATGATGTAAAGTAGGTTCTCGTAGGTGATCAAATAACGAAGATATCACAATAGTCGCAAATAAAACCCAAATTTTCATTTTTGCAATTTTAATTATAATGAAGAATATCACAGCTTTGGTTGGGGACTTTCCAAAAGCAAAGCCTAGCTGTGAAAGTAGAAGATCCCATCTTTACAATGATGTAAACTAGGTCGGCGTAGGTAACCAAATAACGGAGATATCGCAATAGTAGGTAATACATCCCATTTTTCCACTTTTTTGGAAATCACGCTACAGGTCTCAGTTTTGATCGGATCGTCACGAAATTTTGAGAGTTAATGGGGGTCACACATATGAAGAAGCCTATTGATTTTGGTGATGGTCGGATAATATTTCGGGGTCGTAATGGGCAAAAAACTTATTTGGAGAAAAAAACAACGTTTTTTCCAAAGCAAATATCTCAGCTTCAATATGGGGTATACCAAAAGCAGAACCTGGCCATGAAAGTAGAAAATATTGCCTTTCTAATGATGTAAAGTAGGTTCTCGTAGGTTATCAAACAACATAATAATAATAATGACGAATATAACAGCTTCGGTTGGGGATCTTCCAAAAACAAAGTCTGACTATGAAAGTAGAAAATCCCATCTTTGCAGTGATGCAAAGTAGGTTGGCGTAGGTGGCCACATAACGGAGATATCACAATAGTCGGCAATACATCCCATTTTTTCATTTTTTTGTAATCACGCTACAGGTCGGAATTTTAATCGGATCGTCACGAAAATTTGGGGGCTAATGGGGATCCTACAGAGAAAGAAGCCTATTGATTTTGGTGATGGTCGGATAATATTCAGAGATCGGAATGGGCAAAAAACTTATTTGGAGAAAAAGTCAACGTTTTATTTCAAAGCGAATATCTCTGCTTCTAAAAGGGGTATATCAAAAGCAAAACCTGCTGATGAAAGAAGAAAGTATCACCTTTGCAACGATGTTACGTAGGTTGTCGTAGGTGGTCAAACAACGAAGATATCGCAAAAGCCGCTAATAGAACACAACTTTTAATTTTTGCGATTTTAATAATAATGACGAATATCACAGCTTTTTGTGCAATCACACTACGAAATTTTGATCGGATCCTCACGAAATTTTGGGGGTTGATGGGGGTCTAACACAGAAAGAAGCCTATTGATGGTTGGCATACATCCCACTTTTCCATTTTTTTATTTGGGTTGTACTGTCGATGCACTTAAATACGTTTCAAAAAAATTGACCTGTGTTAATGTAGACATTCAGAGCAAAGGAATTTTATTAGTCAAAAGCTTATGAACAGGGGTAGTGGTGTAGGGTATCACATAGTCGGCCCCGACCCGACTATAGCCTTGGCTCACTTGTTTAACCCTTAATTCTGTCTTTAGCATTATTTCGCTATAACTTAAATTGATGCCAAAAAATTATAAAATCTTTATGTTCAAAGAAGCAAAATATGCAGCGAGTTACACTTTTATGTTAATAATTAAAAAAAAAAAACATTGTTCCACAACATCCCATACGGGACAAGGGAGACTTCTCTCATATCAATGAGTGCACCCCGATTCATATTTAGCTCAATGATATGGGACCTACTGTTTATCGCCGAGTCCGAATGGCGTGTCTTAAGACACCACTTGTGGAGAAGTTTTTCAAGGCTTAAATACTCAGGAAATGTCGCCAACATTACTGAGGGGAATTTCGCCACCGTTGAAAAATGTTTGATGTTGCCTGGCCGGGGAATCGAACCCCCGACCTTCTGTGTGCAAGGCGGGCGTACATATTTTTGCACCACGGTGGCATTAGAATTTAAGTAAAAAATTGTGAAAACCTATATAATTTTTTATTTCTTTCTCTTTTCAAAATATTCTGGCTTTTTTCTTTCAATAAAAATAAAGGTTTCATTCAATTTGGAAAAGGTTTCATTTGATTTGGAAAAGGTTTCATTTAATTTGGAAAAGGTTTCATTTAATTTGGAAAAGGTTTCATTTAATTTGGAAAAGGTTTCATTCAATTTGGAAAAGGTTTCATTTAATTTGGAAAAGGTTTCATTTAATTTGGAAATGCTATATTAAGAATCCCCAAGGACAGATCCGCCGTGAGTCGAAGTTCCGAGTTATGGCGTGATTAAGTTTCTGCTGAAGACCATATAAGGAATCTGAAATTAACATTATATCTTTGTTAACAGTTGTTTTAGCTTATTTATGAAATGACTTGTCTTCAGTCAAATCGAATTAGTATTATTTTCGTAGAGCATTTCGACCTTCTTACTCGCTTCCTTCAATGTCCTTTTCGTCCCTTATTTTAAGAACCGCTATAAAAGTACCACATGATGACGTTTTCAGCTTCGAAATGTTCTTCAAAAATGTAGCTAATCGATTTTGTCGAGTTTTCATAGTCTGTTGTTTGAGACGTTCGATACAATGCTCAATCACGTGAACGGTATTACGATCTATTGTCCGATCGTTTAGTACGACTCTGGCACAAAATTTTATTTTTGAAAGTTTTTTTCAGGATAATTTTTATGTAACAACTTAATAAGTAAACGAATACACATAATGATAGAATTAAACCGGTGTAATTTTAAATTTTTAATGCCATATTCAGCAATGTTGAACCCAATAGTAAAGGCATTTTCAAAAATAAAATTGTGTACTAGAGTGGTACTACGCGATCAGACAATAGATCGTAATATCGTTAACGTGATTGAGCATAGCAACCAACAGCCCAATAAAGAGGACTGTTCCAATTATGTAATGAGTATTTCCATTGAAAATTCCACAAGCAGCAAATCGTGAACCACTTCATTATGTTAGGTAATACAATTAGCCCCTGTTATTTTTAGCAATTTTTAACCTCAATTCTCTCTTTAGCATTATTTCGCTAAAACCTTAATTGTTTAAGTTAGAAACTCTCTATTGGTATTTTCACTACAAATCTCCAGGGAGCCTTTGTTCGCCTAGTTCGGATCGCAGAGAGGCCTCCCTTCCTTAAGTGTTCTCTACAAACCCTCTGAGAAACTATGTTCGCTTACGGCGGACGGTAGGGTGATATTTCCAATCATTGCCCTACAAATCTTCTCAGAGACTATGTTCGCTCAGCGCGGATCGTAGAGAGTACTCTCTTGGTAGTGGAATTTCTCTGCAATTTCTCCCTGGAACTGTATTCGCTCAGTTCGGATCGTAGTGAGAACTTTGCAATAAGCAATGATTGCCTCAGCCTTGATTCACTTTCGGTTTTTATACACAAAACACTTATAAGTCATCTCTTCACCAGTACGGAAGTACTTCTCGGTTTACTCGCGAATTGTAACGCGTCTCACCCCACACCAGGTAAAGTCATCAGCACTTTTCGCCTAATAAATCACCCTACACACCATTATTATTATACCAACTAAAAACCTTTGTTTTATTTCCTCTCCTTTTATTTATCGGTAACACTCGGGTTTGTATCACCATTGCTCATCTCCACAAACAACAACTATTCTCTGCGGCCTTTCTGAGCTATCACCTAAACACTTAATTGTTGCCCAAAAATTATAAAATGTTTAAGTTCAAGGAAGCAAAACATGCGTTGCACTTTTATGTCATTACTTATGATTAGAATTTAAGTAAAAAATTGTTGAAACCCCATATACATTTTTATTTCTTTCTCTTTTCAAAATATTCTAGATTTTTTCTTTCAATAAAAATAAAGGTTTCATTCAATTTGGAAAAGGTTTCATTTGGTTTGGAAAAGGTTTCATTTGATTTGGAAAAGGTTTCAATTGATTTGGAAAAGGTTTCATTTAATTTGGAAAAGGTTTCATTTAATTTGGAAAAGGTTTCATTCAATTTGGAAAAGGTTTCATTCAATTTGGAAAAGGTTTCATTTAATTTGGAAATGCTATATCATGAATGTGTTCTTTACAGTTTCCTAGTAACAGCAGTCCAAACAGGGACGTACGCAGCTGGGCCCAGTTTTAGTTTTTTACGCGCCGGATCTAATGAGCCATTCCGTAGTGGAATCCAGTTACGAAAACAGCGGATATAGATACCTTGAATAGAGGAAAATCTACAAAAATATATTTTGACAATTCCGCGCATTGAACCGCGATGTTCTTTGACAATTTATAAATCATAGAATCATTTATACGCGATTATAATAATGTTACAGAGTTTCGGCAGCAATATTCGTATTTAACCCAAAAATAGAATGTGCTGGCACAAAGACGGTTCTTGACGAATCTGTTTAAAATTTGTTATATTGACGTACTTTTAATAGGCGGTCTCTGAAATCGGATGCGCTTTACAAGTATATGCAATGTTTTTTTGAATAGTAAAATGCAACTGAAGACACACTTTGTCCGCTGAATGAAACATGGATAAATTCATACATATTGATAGAAATGCATTCGATGTATCCGGAAAGAGCATGCGCCTCAACTGATTTTACCTTTACAATTCCATTTGAAAACAAGTAAGCAAAGGCTATAGTCGGACGGGGCCGACCATGTGATACCCTACACCACAACTAGTAGGAATTAACTATGTGCAACCGCCTTGCACGCTGAATGTCCGGGTTCGATTCCCATCAAATTGTCTACGGTGGCAAAATATCCCGTAGTAATGTTGGTGGTATTTCCTGAGTATTTCAGACATGAAAAACGTCTCTACAAGTGGACTCGGCGACAAAAACTAGGTCACATATAAATAACATCATATGAATCCATTGATATAAAAGAAGCCCCCTTTTCTTTACTGGGATGTTTGTGGAAAAATATATGTATAATTTATCATTTCTAAAAAATGTTCGAAAATTGGAAAATTCACATTGATTAGCCCCACCTGCTACACCTTCAAATTGTCTTTGAATATCAGGTTCCTTTTTGGAATACACCTAACATAAATACATATATATACCACGCAATTTGGTATATTTGTTAATTGGGAAAATTGCGAGTTTATTGAAGATCTATCGTCCAAAATTGTGCACTTGTAGCTCACATATGCCTAGAAAATAGTTCATTGTGGGCATATATTGTGATATCTAAAACATATTTTATACCAGTAGATATAACTAACTATGAATAGGAATTCAAAAATTTTGCATGCAAACAAATTTATAAATCCCAAAATTATTTATATTCAATTACACAGCAAAGAAGATAGTATAAGTCAGCTGCGCTAACGGTGATATACCCTCAGCTGTATAAAAATATATTTATTTTGTAACACGAATTTGCTTCAAAATACTTGGAATCTGTAGGTATCGTAATATGGGGCTATACCAAATCAATTTTAGTAAGATAAATTCTGAGTTTTGGAAATATTTGAGAATTATTTTTTCAGATTTGTAATTTTAGTTAGAGCTGGCAGGAGTTTTTGGAACTTCTGGACTATTATCTCAGGAGGTATGACTTACCCAGGGAAAGGGAGCAGAATAGGGACCGTAAAAAAAACCTTCTCAAAAAAATTAATAATTATCAAATAGATCCGATACGGGTCCTCCAACTGCTCTTTTCCCAAATTTTGTGTGGGAGGTACTCGAAGGACGGACCGATATAGTCCATCTTCCTACCCGACACATGACTGGATGAAATAATACGATGTGTAAAGTTTCGACCAATCAGAAAATCCCCTTGAGAGTGAACTTGCGGATTTGCGGCGCAATTACAATCTGCTGAAAAAAATTCAAAACGATTCGAGAGTACTCTTAAATTTCCCGTTTCCGAATTTTGTGTGGGAGGTACTCTAGAGGTATAATAATATATGGAAAGTCTGGAGCAAATCGATTACTCACTCCGCCAGTTGTCGTTCACAAAATTTTTTGAAAACAATTTTAAAATTTTTTGGGGGAGGTGTGGACCGACATAGCCTACATTCGAACTTAAACAAAGTTTGGGCAAACTATTACGAAGTATAAAATTTGGTTATAATCGGTAGATCCGTACGAGAGTTATCGATCGCACCAGCCAGCTAGACATAAAAAAAACAGATGAACGGACAGCGCTAAATAGACTCCAAATTGTCTGAAACGAATTTCGTCCAAATATACTTGGGGTCTAAAACCAATATTTCGATGAGACACATCTTTGGTCGTATTTTGTTTGTATCCCCTTTACCCTAAATCCTGAGGCATAAAATAGGTGGCGAGGCGACCCCATGCTGCAATATTTGACAACTGAACTGAAAAATTCTCTGTCATGATAGAGACAATTTGTAGCATGGGAGGAAATTGTGGTTCTCTACACAAAACACATTATATAACAGGCAGTAGGTGCGTTATCTAGCAGACAAATTATTGCAGTTTGCATCAGGGGAAAGATCAGTAGTTATTTTTCCATATGTAGGCTACTTTGCCCGTATATGCCCTCCAGAAATGAAAATATGGACCAACAAAAAAATTTGTATATTTTTCATCCAAAGGTAATGGTCTATGTCAACCGCCAAATAATATCAGATCATCATGCAAAATTATAGGCATTTTCTTCAACCTAAACTCTTACCTCGTTCAAAATTTCGTGACTAGTGAGCTATAATTGCGACCTGTAGCGGGTTTATGATTACACTACAAACAAAAAACTGGATATATTAGGCTGTAACTCTGTTATCTGATCACGTACATCAACATAATTAACATCAATTGAATGGTCAAGAGATCGTCTTCCAAATAGTACTCACTTGTGGGGAATGTGTCTTTCAGGAACAAAGATATAAGCTGTTTATTAAAAATTTTCACAATTTTCACACAAAAGTTGTGGTCCATTTAACCCTCTAAATATTATCTGATCGCCATCTCAACTTGCAAGCTTCTTCTTTGTCATATACTCTTACCTTATTTAAAATTTCGAGGCGATCGGACTATTATTGCGACCTACAGAGCAGCTACAAAATCGGATAAAAATTATGTTTTTGGTCCATTTCACCCGCTAAATATTTCACGATCATCACCAATTAAAATAGCGATCTATTCTGATGTGAAACCGACCTCCATACCAAATTTATAATGGACAGACGGACACACGGACGGACGGACGGACGGACACACATCTCAAAATCGCTTTATCTCGCCGAGATATGAAGATTGGTATACCACATTGGGGGTCTCCGACAAATATTTCGCGGTGTTACATGAATTGTTCCCAAAAAAAAAAAAAACTTATAATACCCTTTCCACATAGTGGTGTAGGGTATAAAAATTAAAAAAAATTTTGGAAGCACATCCACTATTTTTGGCGTAGACGTTAAGGAAAAAATTCTGGTTTCAAATTTGTTCGCGATTACAAAATTGGACGATGCGCCCAAAAGTTATAGCGATTTTTATTTTCTTATAAAGAAAAACTATTTTAAAATGTCTTATTTGTTGTATTTGATAATAATCAGCAGATGCATCATAATTTCTAAAATTTGTTTTTTATTGGCTTTAACCCATTTTTACCCATTTTTCTACAATAATGCCAACACAGCTTTCACGAAAATTAATTTGTATGGTCGACATTATGGGATCCCTCCTAAAACACTTCATTTTAAAGAATTTCAGTCATACTATATAGAATATGTTAACTGTTCGCGAATTCTGAATGGCTGAAGCTCGGATTCATAGATTGTAAAACATTTTTGGTTTTTACCACATCCTTGATCAGGGTAAAATTCTGAGTCGATCTATGCATGTCCGTCCGTCTGTGGTAATCACTCTAGCATCCACAAAAATTCAGATAGGACGGAATATACGTCGTTTGTTTGCAGGCAGGTCATATTCGATGATGGGCTATATCCCGGCGTAGCCAGGATTGCTTTTTGGTCGTTCTAGGAAGGGGGGGGGGGGTGGGGGTGGCAAATACTTGACATTTGAATTTTCAGTGGTCACGAAATTTCTTGTCAAAAATCGTCAACGTCCATGTTTTGGTATAGGTCCCATATAACCTTACCTCCCGATTTTCCGTATTTTGAGGGTCCTAACCATATTGTTTGAAGGAACTACCCGTGATTTGACTTTTGAGGTTCCCTGCAGTTATAAAACTTTTCCACAAAAATTTTAAATATAGTTCGACACTTTGATATAGCCTTGTAGGTTTTACCTTTCACCTGTCTGAACCCATTTTTATACCCTACACCACTATGTAGAAAGGCTATTATAAGTTTGTTTTGGTAAAAATTCATGTAACACCGCGAAATATTAGTCGGAGACCCCCAATATGGTATACCAATTTTCATATCTCGACGGGATAAAGCGATTTTGAGATGTGTGTCCGTCCGTCTGTCCATTATAAGTTGTAATTAAACTCCAGTCCGCAATTATGGACCGATCGTCACGAAATTTTGTATGGAGGTCGGGTTCAGACCAGAATAGATCCCTATTTTTATTGGTGATGATCGTGAAATATTTAGCGGGTGAAATGGACCAAAAAATAGTTTTTTTCGATTTTGTAGCTGCTCTGTAGGTCGCAATATTAGTCCGATCAACGAAATTTTAAATAACATAAGAGCATATGACAAAAAAGAAGCTTGCAGTTTGAGATGGCGATCAGATAATATTTGGAGGGTTAAATGGACCAGTTGTGGTCCATTTAACCCTCTAAATATTATCTTTTGTGTGAAAATTGTTAATATACATCTTATATCTTTACTCCTGAAAGAGACATTCCGGGCAAGTAAGTTATACTTGGAAGAGGAGCATTTGACCTTTCTATTGATGTCAATTGTGTTGGTGCACATGATAAGATAACAGAGTTACAGCCTAATATACCCAGTTATTCGTTTGTAGTGTAATCAGAAGCACGCTAGAGGTCGCAATTATAGCTTAATATATCTATATTTTATTTTATTTTGAGGGCATATACTGCCAAAATAGCCAACATATGGAAAAATACAAATGAACTTTCCCCCTGATGGAAATTGCAATAACGTGGCTGCTAGATAACGGGCTTCCTGTCTAATATATAATAGGTTTTGTGTAGAGAACCACATTTTCCCATTCCCAGTTTTTGCATTATTGCAAATAACATGGTGCCCTAACGTATTAATAGTCCAATTGGATTTGTATACATACATTGCAGCATGGGTCTCTTTGCCACATATCGGACTCGGAGATAAGCTGTGGGTCCCATATCATTGAGCGAATATGAATCGGGGTACACTCACTCAATGATATTAGAGAAGTCTCCTTGTACTTTCTGGAATGTTTGTGAAACAAATATTATATTACACTGTGCGACACGAAAATTATTAACCATATTCTGATATATAGCGTGATAGAAGAACAAAAATAAGAAGATACGTGTCCCGGCGTTTTTCCCTATCACTACAATTTTCGCGGTTATGACCCCGAAAGACCTGAGGCTTTGATGTCAAAAGGTATCATTTTGTCAGCCACATATATTCTAAACCGCTAAGAATTTGGGTTTACTCGTGGAAGCAAAGTTGTAGCTCTAGAATAATAATTGTTAACACATAAAATCCATTCAACCTCATCTTCAAGGTCAAAATCGTCAAGGTCAAATTTCCATTATAATTTTTTTCGGATTTTAGTCTGTAGATATCAAACCGATCAAAATTGAAGCAAACAACCAACTAGAAAATTTTCCTTAGATCTCAATTAACAACTTTCTAGAACATATGAACTCTTTAGAAACGGTTCTTAATGTTCAAAATAGCAAAACAAATGCGATTTTTATCATCTTTTCTCGGTTTCCGCTCTATAGATATTAAACCGTTCAAAATTCGAGTAAACAATCATCCACAATAACGTAGCAAAGATATCAGCAAACAACTATTCTGTGGGCCAGAATAGGAGAAAAAGGAATAAAAATCTAATATTTTCAAAAGTTTTTGGCTGTTTTCGTTTTTAAGAAGCGGCCATAGACATTTCGTATGTTCCAAAAAGTTGTTTGCTGATATCTTTGCTACGTTATTGTGGATGATTGTTCTATCGAATTTTGAACGGTTTAATATCTATAGAGCGGAAACCGAGAAAATATGATAAAAATCGCATTTGTTTTGCTATTTTGACCATTAAGAACCATTTCGTATGTTCTAGAAAGTTGTTTATTGAGATCTAAGGAACATTTTCTAGTCCGAAAAAATTATAATGGAAATTTGACCTTGAAGATGAGGTTCAGTGGAGAATATATGTGGCTGACAAAATGATCCCTTTTGACATCAATGCCTCAAGTCTTTCGGGGCCCAAAACCGCGACAGTTGAAGTGATAGGGAAAAACGCCGGGACACGTGTATTCTTATTTTTGGTATTCCATCACGCTGTGGTGTCAGAATATGGTTAATAAACCATGACTCAAAAAATTATACACAGTGTTATTGTTTAAGCTTGGTGTGATACGGTGCCAGAATCCATGGAGTATTCTGTGATTCTTTCTTTTGGCATAGGTCGATAAAATGTAAGTTTAAGCCAGAAATCGGAAGGGAACATAAAAAAACTTGTTGGCTTCAACCCATTTTTACCCATTTTTCTACAATAATGCCAACACAGCTTTCACGAAAATTAATTTTAATGGTCGACATTATGGGATCCCTCCTAAAACACTTAATTTTAAAAAAATTCAGTCATACTGTGTAGAATAAGTTAACAGTGCGCGAGTTCTTAAAAAGTGAAACTCGGATTCATCGATTGTAAAACATTTTTGGTTTTTGCCATATATTCTTGATCAGCGTACAATTCTATATCGATATTGCCATGTCCGTTTGTCTGTCCGTCTGTGTGAAATGTATTGTATGTACGTAGGACTTTTGATATTGAAAACGGGCTATGTAGGTGTACGTTTTGGTATAGCTCCCATACAAAGTGACGCGTAACGCGTCGTAATTTTAAGGAATTTTTAGGATATTTTCCCAATTGCCCACGGAATTGGTAGTAATTTGGTATTTTGCGTATCCGGTTTATATAGGTCCACGTTTTGGTATAGCCCCCATATAACGCCCCATATATAGCAAGCGTCATTTTAAGATATTTTGCATATATTAGTCCCATTTGAAAGCAGAATCGGTTTTAATTTCGTATTTTGTGTCTCCAGAGGCTTAAAAACATTTCTACAAAAAATGTTTATATATAGGTTGACGTCCTCATATAGGCCCGACACAACGGTACCTCCAGACTTTCGGAATTTTGGATGTTGTGGCCTCACATAGCCCCAATAGAGCCGTACCTATCAGTTTTCGATATTTTGAAAGTTATGACCTCAATATGCCACCGATATGACTGAAATTTGGTATTTAGACTTCCATGGGGGTATATGAGGAAAAGTCAGAATTTTTTTAATATTCCATTTGAAAACAAGTAAGCAAAGGCTATAGTCGGACGGGGCCGACCATGTGATACCCTACACCACAACCTCTAGGAATTAGCTATGTGCAACCACTTTGCACGCTGAATGTCCGGGTATGATCCCCAGGCCTGTCCACATCAAATTTTTAACGGTGGCATAATACCCCTTTGTAATGCTGCCGATATTTCCTGAGTATTTCAGCCAAAGTATTTCAAAAAGTTCTCTATAAGTGGAAACTTCAATGACATAACATGAATCCATTGGTATAAGATAAGCCTCCCTTGTCCCTACTGGAATATTTGTGGAACAATTATATAAATTATACATTTCTAAACAATATGCCAAAATTTGAAAATTCACATTGATTGTGCGTTTATTGAAGATCTATCGTCCTCACATATGCTTGGTAATGCACGCAATTTTGTGATCAGGGCACTTCGAAAATAGTTCATTGTGGTTATATACATATTTTATACCGATAGAAATAGCTAATAATGAATAGAAATTCAAATAATTTGCATGCAAACAAATTTATAAATCCCAAAATTATTCATATCCAATTACACACCAAGTAAGATAGTATAAGTAAGCTCCGCTAACGGTAATATACCATCAGCATCTGACCAAAAAAGAAACAAACACAATAATTATGCCGTATAAAAATATATATATTTTGTATTTTGTAATATAAGGTTATACCAAATCAGAAAATCAAAACGATTCGATAGGACTCTTAAATTTCACTTTTCCAAATTTTTTGTGGGAGGTACTTGAAGGTTTGGACCGATATAGTCTTATACGATCTATATTTGGAAGGAATAATAATATATGGAAAGTTTGGACCAAATCGATTTCACACTTCGACAGTTATCGTTCACACAATTTTTCAGAAAAATTTTGAACTTTTGAGGGGGATGTGCCCGAAGTAGTGAACCGATATATCGCATATTCGAAGTTAAACTATGATTAGGCAAAAAATTACGAAGTGCAAAATTTTGTTCGAATCGGTAGATCCGTTCGGGAGTTATCGTGCGCACCAGCCAGCTAGACAGTAAGAGAGACAGATGAACGGACAGGGTTAAATCGACTCCAAATTGTTTGAAACGAATTTCGTCCAAACATACTTGGGGTCTAAAACCATTTTTTTCGATGGGCACATCCTTGGTCGTATTTTGTATATTTTGTTTTAACCTAAAGGCTGAGGGTATAAAATAGGTGGCGAAGCGACCCCATGCTGCAATATTTGTATAAAAATTCTATTGGACAACTGAATTTCTCTAACATGATTGAGACAATTTGTAGTATGAGAGGATGTTGTGGTTCTCTACACAAAACCCATTATATATCAGGCAGTAGGCCCGTTATCTAGCATACACATTATTGCAATTTGCATCAGGGAAAATATCAGTATTTATTTTTCCATATGTAGGATACTTTGCCGGTATATGCCATCCAAGAATAAAACAAGTAAGAAAAGTCTATAGTCGGACGGAGCCGACCATGGGATACCCTATACCACTATCCCCGAACAATCGCTCTCCACGGAACTTCAATGATTGTGAAAATTTAATTATCAAATATCAGAGATGTAATGTATAATACTTATGACCAAAACCAAAAAGTTATCTAGCATGACAAAGACATTTTTGTAGCAGGAAAGGAAAATTTAGTTTACACAAACTAAAATGTAATGAAACCCACTTATGTAGTACTACTACTTCCGTTGTTTAACCGCTACGTTATTGAAATTTGTACCAATTTCACACAAAAGTTTCAGTCCATTTAACCCGCTAAGTATTATCTGATCTTCACGTTGGTTTGTACGCTTCTTCATCATAAACTCAAACTTTGTTTATTATTTTGACCAACGGAGCCGCTACAAAATTGGTTAAAATTTTGTTTTTGTCCATTTCATTCCCTGAACATTTTACGATCATCAGCAAAAACTAAACTAATTCTGGCCCGAACCCAACCTCCTTAAAAAAATCGTTACAATCGGACCATAATTGCGGCCTTAAGCTTGTTTACAATTTTTAATGGACTGACACACATCGCTAAATCGCTTTATCTCGTCGAGATATGAATTTTGGCATACCAAATAATTGGTCTAGGACGAATATTTCGTGGTGTTACACAAACTTTTGGAGATACTATATGTAGCATGGGATAAAAATGTGGTTCTCTATACAGAACCCATTATATATTAGGCAGTAGGCCCGTTATCTAGCAAACACTTTATTGCAATTTACATCAGAGGAAAGGTCAGTAGTTTTTTCCATATGTAGGCTACTTTGGAAATATATATGTCCTCAAGGAATTAAAATATCGACCAAAAATAAAATTTTTATATTTTTCATACAAAAGTAATGGTCCATTTCACCCGCTAAAGAATATCAGATCATCATTCAAAATTGTAGGCATCTTTTTCGACCTATACTCTTACCCGGTGCAAAATTTCTTGACTTTTGACGTATAATTGCGACTTCTAGCGAGTTTATTATTACACTACAAACAAATAACGGAATATATTGGGCTGTAACTCTGTTATCTGATCATGCACACCAACATAATTGGCATCAATAGAAAGGTCAAGCGTTCCACTTTCAAGTATATCTCACTTGTCCGGAATGTGACTTCCAGAAATTAAGATATAACCTGTATATTAAAATTTTTCACAATTTTCACACAAAAGTTTTGGTCCATTTAACCCTCTAAATATTATCCGATCGCCATCTCAAACTGCAAGCTTCTCCTTTGTGATATACTCTTACCTTATTTAAAATTACGCGTTGATCGGACTATTATTGAGACCTACAGAGCCGCTAGAAAATTGGATAAATATTATGTTTTTGGTCCATTTCACCCGCTAAATATTTCACGATCATCACCAATAAGAATAGGGATCTATTCTGATCTGAACCCGACCTCCATATAAAATTTCGTGACGATCGGTCCATAATTGCGGCCTGGAGCGTGTTTACAATTTATAATGGACAGACGGACGGACGGACGGACAGACACACATCTCAAAATCGCTTTATCTCGTCGAGATATGAAGATTGGTATACCACATTGGGGGTCTCCGACGAATATTTCGCGGTGTTACATGAATTTTTACCAAAACAAACTTATAATACCCTTTTCCACATTGTGGTATAGGGTATAAATATGGATCAAAAATAAAATTTGTATATTTTTCATACAAAAGTAATGATCCATTTCACCCGCTAAATAATATCAGATCATCATTAAAAATTGTAGGCATCTTCCTCGACCTAAACCCTTACCTCGTGAAAAATTTCGTGACTATTGAGCGTAAATCAATATAATTTGGCATCAACGGAAAGGGCAAGAGTTGGTCTTCCAAATATTATTTATGTGGGCGGAATGTCTCTTCAACGAAACAAGATATAAGCTGTATATTGAAAATTTTCACGATTTTCACACAAAAGTTGTGGTCCATTTAACCGTCTAAATATTATCTGTTCGCCGTCTCAAATTGCAAGCTTCTTCTTTGTCATATGCTCTTAACTTATTTAAAGTTTCGAGGCAATCGGACTATTATTGCGACCTACAGAGCAGCTACAAAATCGGATAAAAATTATGTTTTTGGTCCATTTCACCCGCTAAAAATTTCACGACCAAAACCAATTAAAATAGCGATCTATTCTGATGTGAAACCGACCTCCATACCAAATTTCGTGACGATCGGTCCATAATTACGGCCTGGAGTTTGATTACAATTTATAATGGACAGACGGACACACGGACGGAGGGACGGACACACATCTCAAAATCACTTTATCTCGCCGAGATATGAAGATTGGTATACCACATTAGGGGTCTCCGACGAATATTTCGCGGTGTTACATGAATTTTTACCAAAACAAACTTATAATACCCTTTCCACACAGTGGTGTAGGGTATAAGCTCAATTTTATGTATTTCGCTCAATTCGGAAAATTGTAAATATTGGCCCATGTTTTGGAAAGAACAAAGATGGCGCCCTATATGAGCTGTGTTGAAGGGAGTATGTATTATCAGTTGGGATATACATATGTATGTACTACTCCTAAAATTACAGGAAGAGTTTAGTACTTTCAGAAACGTTCCTACTCTTCAATACAGTTCGTGGTGGAGGGTATAAAAAACTTAACGCCGCACGGTGGTTCAGAAATCGATTTTCCTGGCCAAAACCCCCATTTTTGTTGTCACCAATTGTTAATGTCTGTATAGGATTCGATAGTAAATACATTGAAAGTAAGGAAAGCAAATAAGATCAAAATATTGGAAGTTGTGGGTGTGGTCCCAAAAACGAAACATATTTCCCAATTTTGGAATATATTTCATTTTTGCAAATTTCTGGAGAAAGAACCAGCTATTTCTCGGAAACTATAACAGATATTGTGTTCATTGTTTTTTTTAGGTAAGTAGAATTGTTGCCTTTCAGAGTCGTTTCAATAAATTACCGTAGCGTTTACACGAAGCTAGCTATTTAATTTTTCCTCAGGTACTAAATTTTAGTGAAATTCCAAGTTTAGTGGACTAGAACTTTTAGGGAACAGCTTGGAACAAAGTTTCGTTTTCACAGAATGATGCCCTAGTGTCATCTTTCAGCCCATATATACACGTTGTAAACGTTCCGCCCGTTTAACACTTTTGTTAAATTGTTTGAAATTACATGGGTAAAAATGTGTGTTTTTCCATACCGATCCCCATATAAATTATAGCTTTTTCACACAAATGGACATTTTTGTTAATATATGAGTTTTTATACGAGTTATAAGAGTTTTATGAGTATTTTTTCAATTTTGGAAAAAAATTTAAATTTTTTGAAAAAAAAAAAAATTGAAAAAAAAATTTAAAAAAATTTTTAAATTTTTTTTTAGTTTTTTGTATTTCTTTGTTCTGTTGTATGAACTTTTTTAAATAATTAGAACATATGAAGAACTCAAAAACACTCATATTTTGATACAAAATATGAAAAAACTCAAATTTTTAACTTTGACCTTGAATTGATATGCCACCGCTAGACCGAATTTAGGGCACATAAAGAATTATGAAAATATCTCTATCCGTTCAAAAGTTACAGAGTTTTGACCAGGAAAATACGAATCTGAACCACTGTGCGCCGTTCTTAATTGGTAATTTATCTTTTAGAGATTTTTATGGACTCTGAGTCAGAATAAATAAAATTTACTCCAAGATTTCTTAACTATTTTTGGATTTTCCTCGAAAATAAAAATAAATGTAGCAAATATTTAATCATCTACGGATTAATATTAAATGATGTTAATGATTTATAGATACATTTTCTTATTACAACACAAAAGGAGCTTTTCTTTCTTTATAAGGGAATAAAACCCCCATAACTTTTAGGCGCAGCATTCATTCGGATGTGCTCACAAAACATGTTTAAATTTTTTGGAATTGTAAAGGAAATTTGATATTTACCATATTTAGTCTCTTAAATTTTTTAAAACAATTTGTATTCTTTGGGTGTTTAATTATACATTAATAATAATAAGAATGAGTTTTATTGCTTTGTTTGACACCTAATTACTGAAGTGATAGTCTCCAATATTAAAGCAAGACGAATAAAACTATAAAATTTTAAGCATCGTATATACTTTTACTGTCGGTAAAAATGACGAATCAAACAAAAGCAATTTTATATCATTCACATCCATGAACGATTTTTGTTATTTTGGAAGTCATTTGCAATAAACAGAGAAGTGAATACTTGAAATAATGATGTAAAATGAGCATTTTATGACATCCGAGTAAAAACTACCAACATTTTAATGTACTTTTTTCTTTGAGGATTTTTCGCTGCATTAATGATGTCAGCTCTCCTCATTTAATATCGGTAAACATAATGGTGTTTTTGAGCAGACACAGTAGAAAACTATTTACAATTAAATATTGGAGAATATATAATAGCTTTTTAATGAAATGTTTAACTTAATGTTATGGGAACTTTGGAAATGTTTCTATTTATCACGATAATGAAATAGGAAAGCTTTAAATAATATGAAATAATTTTTATACCCTCTATCTTTAGTCCTGTCAAAATAGGCATGCGTATAAGGGGGATATAGTAAAAATTCCCACAAAACTGAATTTTTATGGAAAGCTAAGGTCTGCCATTAGAAGTATCGTCCTAAAAGTCGCCATCGATCAAATGTGTGTCAGGGTCAAAGGTCATTTTTTGGTGGCCTTATTCAGTTTTCTTGATTTTTCTCAAACACGGTAAGGCCTATCAGATATCGACTAAAGTTAAAGTTGTAGGCTTAAAAATTGTTGTAGACTTAAACAATACAAGCATGATCTTCATGACTTTTCAATAGGAGTCACCATTCTTGAGATATAGTCACAACGCCATGTGTTTTTTATAACCGTCATATTTCAAGAACGGTTCATTCTAGGAAAAAAATTATAAACACCAAACTTGTAGAGATTTTTTCTGTCTTCAAAATTTTGACTTTTGGCCCCGAATAACTGTTTTTGCACACATGGGATTGATAGGGACTTTAGGTCCCTATGTAGAACATAATTATCTTTGGCATACCGTTTATTACACAACGAAAAATTTCTCGGAGACTTTATAAAGTATATACAGTGCTGCTCAAAACATTTGCAACTAGAATGACAATTTCGATATGAAATCTAAATATTTTTGTAGGTTGATTGTTTATTAGGCCGTTTTTGAAGATTTAAAAAATAATTTGGAATAATTGCACTTAATTTACAAAAATATACATAACAAAGCTCGAACGGTTCATTGTTCGAAGCGGACGAAAGATTGTGAAGATACTGTTTTTTCTTTTTTAATAAATCACAATTAAAACAAGTAAAAAAGTGTCAGTCGGCTTTGCCGACAGATATATACCCTCAGCCAAAGTGAAGCGAAACTTTTACCTCCGGACAGATCGAATGTATTTCAGGTCTCTTCAGAATTTGGCCCTTTTTGGACATTTGAACTTGCCGACAATAATGTGGAATAGGAATTAACTGCGCTAAGACACAAATGTTGAACTTTTGTAGGGCAGGTACTCTTAGGGAGGACCTATATTGGCCATTTTAGAAGTTTAACTAAATTTTGATAAAATATTAGGAGATCCAAAGTGATATATTTTAAATATTGGGGAGAAGTACCGAAAGTTGTGGGCCGGTATTGCCCATGTGACTAAGTTTGGATATAATATGACGAAGACCAAATGTTGGACCAAATCGGTTGAACAGTTCGAGAGTTATCGTGTTCTTCGACCGCCACATATGGTGACATAGGGGTTTTTACACCTTTCGGGCTGTTTTCGCAAGAAATATGGACTTACCCATGAAAAAACTTTTACCGTCGTAATGGTGGTAGCGTATGCAAATAGCTTCAACAAAAATCCAAGTGATTCGATAGCAGGTCTTAAAGTGAACTTATCCGAAATTTTGTGTGAGAGGTACCAGAAGGAGTAGACAAATTTAGTCCATATTCGAACCTGATCTATATCTGGTAGATATATTAGGATGTGCAAAGGATGGACCAAATCGGTTACTCCCTTCAAGAGTTATCGTACGCACAAATTTTCCGAACATTTTCGAACTTTTGTGGGGGAGGTACCGGAAGGAGTGGACCTATATAATCCATCTTTGAACTTGAACTAAGTTTGGACAAAATATTACGAAAGCCATATTTTGGACCGAATCGGCAGATCCGTTCGAAAGTTATTTTGCGCTCCAACCACTACACACGGTGTCATAGGGTTTTTTGTAACTTTCAGGCTATTTTCTCAGGAAGTATGGACTTGCCCCTAATGAAACTTACAGCGCCGTATAGAGGACAGCGAATACAACTTGCGTAAACAAAAATCAAAGCGATTCGAGACCAGGTCCTAAACTGAACTTTTCCGTAATTTTGTGTGGGAGGTACCCGAAGGAGTGGACCGATTGAGTCCGTATTGGAACCTCATCTAAGTTTGGTAGAAATTACACGATGTGCAAAGTATGGACCAAATCGGTTATTCCCTACAAGAGTTATCGCGCGCACAAGTTTTGCGACAATTTTTGAACATTTGTGGGGGAGGTACCTGAAGGAGTGGACCTATATGGCCCATCTTCGAACTTAAATCGAATCTGGACAAAATATTTTGATACCGAAAATTTGAACCGAATCGATTGATCCGTTCGAGAGTTATCGTGCGCACCAGCCAGCCAGCCAGACAGACGGACAGACAGACAGACAGACGGACGGACATTGCTAGATCTACTCAAAATTGTCTGAAACGGATATCGTACAAACATACTTGGGGTCTAAAACCATTATTTCGATGAGGCACATTTTTGGTCGTATCAAAGTGTAAATACCCTCTTTAGCCTAAAGGCTGAGGGTATAATGAAATAAATATAAAAGTCAATAAAAATTGTAACGAAGTGCTTAAAAGCCAAAAAAGATGTGCATTAAAGTGTAAAATATTTTTTAGTGTCATAAATAACTGTAATTAAAGTCTGCAACCAGATTTGATATGCATATAATTAAATACATACAGTTTATATATATCACCAATATTTTTGAAAATTTAACATAGCTGAAGCCAAGGTTTACCCTTTTAGAACACGCGACTCGTGATTGTATTTTATACAAATTAAATACTTTTGGATAAAATGGAATGTTTTTGAACGTGGCAAAAAATATTGGCCACAAAAGATAATTTGCGTGGAAGCTGTGGCTATATTTATGTTAAAAAATTGGTGAAAATGGGTTGAAGCCACCATGTCTTTTTTTGTTTTCTCTCGATTTGTGAGTAAACCACACTTCTCTCGAGTTTCCTGTCAAAGTAAAAGCAGAAGCAAACTAAATAAGGATCATCTCACTAATGTATTACTTTTCAAAATATTGTCAGCTTCTACCAGTAAATGATGCTGACATTTTGAAGCCATATTTACATTTTTTTTTTAAATTTCCTTCTAATTTCATTCCCCAAACAGGTTTTTCAAAAAACCATATAAGATTGTAGTACTTGCGATTCTGAGTTATTTGATACGAATATTGTGAATGTAGTCTGCACAGCTTCATAGAAATCTGCATCCAAATGCGAAAATTTTGTGCGAACATTTTTATAAAAATCATATTTTTCGGGCCTAATTTTAACAATTGTCATTCGATTTCTTCGTGCGTGATTGCACATTTTAGTTTTTTACGTTCCTGATCCAATAAATCATACCCCGTGAAAATCCATCTACTAAAACGCGAGTTACAAGAAATTCCAAAGTAGAAAAATCGTCTAAAATTGTTTTTGGAAATATCGCGTATTTTATCGAGTTTTCTACGGTTCGTTTCCACTGCAATGAACAAACTAATACAGCATCCTCGTTTTAGTGGAAACATAGATTTGAAAACTTCACTGATAAGGGAGCTACATTCATTTTATCCCAAAAAATAGTGTGTGATGCTACATCCATGGTTCTTGATTGATCGCCTTGAAATAGATATATATCGATGTAGATTTTCATGGTGGATACTGAAATCGGATGCGGACAAAAATTGTATGCAGTTTGTGCAAATTAGCGATATTTTATAGGTTTTTTAATGCTAAGATGCAGCCGATGCTACATCTTAGAGTCCAAATTATATTTCGAAAAATATATACAACTTAATAGATATGGTCTTGCTGTACATGAAAATCAAATGCGGACAAAATAATTTTGATAATTACGCGATTTACACGTATTTTAAAATGCATATAAATTAAAATGGGTTATTTGACCTCTATTTCCATTTCAGAAGCTTCCCTAATGGGAAGGCTTTAATATGAATGTCAATAAAGCAAAATCCGTCTTTTTTATTGGGAGATTTAAGCAAAATGAAGGAAGTATTCCTATAGATTTTTACAATATTTTCTAATTTGTAATTTCTTTAATATAAAGGCAACATCTAATATCTCAACCAAGCGCTGATAGACTCAACATGTATGTACATATGATTCATATTGTTGTGCTATGCTTACAAGACGATAACAACTACAGTGAAAATCTTTAGAAGAAACGGTAAGTTACAATATTACAAAATAAAATAATTAATAAATAACAAGAAAAAAAGCGTTAAGTTCGGCCGGGCCGAACTTTTCATACCCTCCACCATAAAATATTCTGAACTAAAATGGAATAATTAGTTTTCATTCCTGTCCCCAACTTTAAGTGGGTACGTTAAAATGTCAGTTTTTGATGGGAGCCTTTAATGTCAAATAACTCCTAATTCGGTTAAAAATTGCAGCTAGAATCCTCAAAATACCGAAAATCGGTACATAACGTGGGAACTTCAAATGTCATTAACAGCTAGTTCGGAGGTATGTGGGCTATACGAAAATATGAACTTAAATGAACAATTTTTGTTGGCTTTTAAATTTCAAATTACAGAAAGTTCGTCCAAAAAATAATGCTAAGGTACGAAGAATCGGGAGGTTTGTTTTGGGGCTATACCAAAACATGGACCTACGTTGGTTAAACATTTTAAGTAAAATCCTCAAAGTACCGAAAATCGGGAAGTATCGTTATATTGGGGCTATGTGGAAAATTCTTGATGCAGATGTGTGGTGACCACTACAACCTTCAATTGTCAAATTAAAGTTATTTCGGTTAAATATTTTAGCTAAAAATTGCAAAATTACTGAAAATTGGGAGGTACCGTTATATGGGAGCTATATCCAAACATGGACCTATGTTGACAATTTTTGATGGAGAGGTGTTGTGACCACTAAGAACTTCAAATGTCAAATTACTGCTAGTTCGGTTTAATATTGTAGCTAAAATCATCAAATTACTGAAAATCGGGAGATACCGTTACAAGGGGGCTTTATCAATACATCGACCTTTCTTGACAATTTTTGGTGGAGAGGTGTGGTGACCACTAGGAATTTCAAATGTCAAATGTTCAAACTACAGATAATTCGGTTAAAACTTGTACGTAAAATTCTCAAAATACCGAAAATCCGGAGGTAGCATTATATGGGGCTATACCAAAACATGTACCTATGTTCATAATTTTTTCGAATATAAGTTTTTTGGTCACTAAAAATCCTAAATATCAAATTATAGCTAATTCGGTCTCGAAATGTGACTTAAAACGTCAAAATGCCTGAAATCAGGCGGTAACGTTATATGGGGGCTATTCCAAAACATGGACCTATGTCCACTAGTTATATAAGTATATTGACATTTAAGAACCCTAAATGTCAATTTATAGCTAAATCGGTCTGAAAATGTAGCTAAAAACGTCAAAATGCCGTAAATCGGGGGTACCGTTATATGGGGGCTATACCAAAACGTGGACCTATGTCCACAACTTTTGTTATGTAAGTTTTTTTACACTTAAGAACCCTAAATGTCAAATTATAGCTAAATCGGTCTGAAAATGTAGCTAAAAACGTCAAAATGCCGTAAATCGGGGGCACCGTTATATGGGGGCTATACCAAAACGTGGACCTATGTCCACAAGTTTTGTTATATAAGTTTATTGACATTTAAGAACCATAAATGTCAAATTATAGCAACATCGGTCTTAAAATGTAGCTAAAAACGTGAAAATACCGTAAATCGGGGAGCACCGTTATATGGGGGCTATACCAAAACGTGGACCAATATAGCCCATCATCGAACTTGACCTGCCTGCAAACAAAATACGGCTTTTCCCAAAAATTCAGACAATTTTGGTGGAGAGGTGTGGTGACGACTAAGAACTTCAAATGTCAAATGTTCAAATTACAGCTAATTCGGTTAAAACTTGTAGGTAAAAATCTCAAAATACCGAAAATCGGGAGGTACCGTTATATGGGGCTATACCAAAACATGTACCTATGTTCAAATTTTTTCGGATATAAGTTTTTTGGTCACTAAGAACCCTAAATATCAAATTATAGCTAATTCGGTCTAGAAATGTGAGTTAAAACGTCAAAATACCGTAAATCGGGAGGTACCGTTATATGGGGGCTATACCAAAACGTGGACCTATGTCCACAACTTTTGTAATGTAAGTTTATTTACACTTAAGAACCCTAAATGTCAAATTATAGCTAAATCGGTCTGAAAATGTAGCTAAAAACGTCAAAATACCGTAAATCGGGGGTACCGTTATATAGGGGCTATACCAAAACGTGGACCTATGTCCACAACTTTTGTTATATAAGTTTATTGACGCCTAAGAACCCTAAATGTCACACTATAGATAAATCGGTCTGAAAATTTAGCTAAAAACGTCAAAATACAGTAAATCGGGGGGTACCGTTATTTGGGGGCTATACCAAAACGTGGACCTATGTCCACAAGTTTTGTTATATAAGTTTAGTGACGCATAAGAACCCTAAATGTCACATTATACATAAATCGGTCTGAAAATTTAGCTAAAAACGTCAAAATACCGTAAATCGGGGGTACCGTTATATGGGGGCTATACCAAACCGTGGACCTATGTCCACAACTTATGTTATATAAGATTATTGTCATTTAAGAACCCTAAATGTCAAATTATAGCTAAATCGGTATGAAAATGTATTTAAAAACGTCAAAATACCGTAAATCGGGGGTACCGTTATATGGGGGCTATACCAAAACGTGGACCTATGTCCACAACTTTTGTTATATAAAATTATTGTCATTTAAGAACCCTAAATGTCAAATTATAGCTAAATCGGTCTGAAAATGTAGCTAAAAACGGGAAAATACCGTAAATCGGGGGGTATCGTTATATGGGGGCTATACCAAAACGTGGACCGATATAGCCCATCATTGAACATGGCCTGCCTGCAAACAAAAGACGCATTTTCCCAAAATTTCAGCGTCCTATCTCCATTTTTGTGGATGCTAGAGTGATTACCACAGACGGACGGACGTGCACAGATCGACTCAGAATTTTACCCTGATCAAGAATATATATACTTTATAGGGTCGCAAATGAGTATTTCAATGCGTTACAAACGGAAAAACAAACTTAATATACCCTCCATACTATGGTGGAGGGTATAAAAAGCAGCAAAATTTGTCTCTGCTTTGTTTGGTGGTGTGTGGTGGTTGTTAGTCAATAAAAACAAAAACTCGCCAAAATAGTTTTTTTCATCTCTCAGAAAAACCAGTTTTTTTCTTTATGAAAGGCGTTGTTATGTATGGGACTGCTTGCAAACAAATATATGTTTGCTGCAAAATATGTTTGGGACATATGTTAGAGAGCCAATTTTTTTTTCTGTGTGTAGGGGCTATATGAAGGCATGTACCTATATCGATACATTTAAAGGGGAAAGTTTAATACCCCCAACGAAGACTAAATACCAAACTTCAGCCGTATCGTTGGATTATTTTGGCCATAACCTTGAAAATACCAAAAATCTGGAGGTACCGTTCGATGGGTGCTCTATTAAGGCGTGGACCTGTACCGGCACATTTCTGGAAGAAAGATTTATACCACCAACGAAAACAAAATAAAAAAATCAGCCATTTCGGAGGAATATTGAGGCCACAACCTTCAAATTACCGCAAATCGGGAGATACCGTTCTATGGGGCTATACACGCCGCCCACTTGACTAGAACCCCCTGCAAAATTTTTTTCAACCTCCATTTTTTCTGAATTACGCAAGATATGAAGTTTTATTATATTTTGCTTCATGTGTTTGGAGTAAACTTAGTCATACATTTGCATTCAAATCCAATTTGTATAAGAATTATACAAGGAAAACAAAATAAAGTCAAAAATTGAAGTAAACAAGTAAGCAAAGGCTATAGTCGGACAGGGCCGACCATGTGATACCCTACACCACAACCTGTAGGAATTAGCTATGTGCAACCGCCTTGCACGCTGAATGACCGGGTTCGATTCTAATCAAATTGTCTACGGTGGCAAAATACCCCTTAGTAATGTTGGCGATATTTCCTGAGTATTTCTGCCATGAAAAACGTCTCTACAAGTGGCAACATAGGACACGCCGTTCGGACTCGGCGATAAAAACTAGGTCACATATCAATAACATAATATGAATCCATTGATATAAGAGAAGCCTCCCTTGTCTTTACTGGGATGTTTGTGGAAAAATATATAAATTATATATTTCTAAATGATATTCGAAAATTGGAAAATTCACATAGATTAGCCCCTCCTGCTACATCTTCAAATTGTCTTTGAATATCAGGTTCCATTTTGAAATACACCTAAAATAAATAAATATATATACCATGCAATTTGGTATATTTGATAAATGGGAAAATTACGAGTTAATTGAAGATCTATCGTCCAAAAATTGTGCACTTGTACCTCACATATGCTTCGAAAATTGTTCATTGTGGGCATATATTCTGATATCTAAAGTATATGTTATACCGGTAGAAATAACTAACAATGAATAGAAATTCCAAAATTTTGCATGCAAACAAATTTATAGATCCCAAAATTATTCATATTCAATTACACAGCAAAGAAGGTAGTATAAGTCAGCTGCGCTAACGGTGATATACCTTGAGCCTCAAAAAATATATTTATTTTGTAACACGAGTTTGCTTCAAAATACGGGGCTATGGGGCTATACCAAATCAATTTTAGTAAGCTAAAATCTGAATTTTGGAAAAGATCGAGAATTATTTTTTCAGATTTGTAATTTTAGTTGGAGCCGGCAGGTGTTTTTAGAACTTCTGGACTATTATCTAAGGAAGTATGACTTACCCCGGAAAAGGGACCAGAATAGGGACCGTGAAAAGAACCTTCTTCAAAGAAAAAACAAAATTATAATCAAATAGATCCCAAATTTTTTGTGTGGGAGGTACTCGAAGGACGGACCGATATAGTCCATATTCCAACCTGATACATGATTGGATGAAATAATACGATGTGTAAAGTTTCGACCAATAAGAAAATCCCCTTGAGATATCCGAGTGGCAATTTCATCACGATTTTATAAACTTTTGTACACTTCGAGTCATCAAAACTTAAATTTTTGAAAATATATGCCGATATCCTGGGGGCCATCATATTTGACAGTGGTATACACATCGAAACGGAATGACAAATTTAATTATACCCTCAATATTATTGTGGAGGGTATAAAAATGTGTAAAATCACAAGTTGAACCATTTTCTTAGTAGATTTTTTTATTACGTTACCAGGCAGGTCAGCCTTTAGACGGTCAACAACTTTTTTCTCCTAGAGCATAATTTTAATATTTTTGTCAGCTTTTACTATTAACACGTGTCTTATTTACCTAAAAACTATCAATAAATAATTTTTTAATCACAAAAAAATGGCCGGTTAGAGGGTTAAAGAATTTAATGTGAATTTGTATTTTAGTTTTAGTTAAATGTCATTTGTAACCAATTCTTTTCATTAAAAATATTTGCAACCACAATGACATTGATTGACATGCCACGTGTCTTATTTATGACATGACACGTGTCTTATTTACCTAAAAACTATGAATAAATAATTTTTTAATCAGAAAAAATGGCCGGTTAGAGGGTTAAAGAATTTAATGTGAATTTGTATTTTAGTTTTAATTAAATGTCATTTGTAAGCAATTCTTTTCATTAAAAATATTTGCAACCACAATGACATTGATTGACATGCTTAGATTTGTCAAATTATTTGCTGCCAGCAAAGAAGTAGGTCATTAGTAATGCAATTGGATGTTTGCTATTGTCATCAGAACACTAATGAGTGTTGTTACGCTACAAATGTTGACGGATTAAATGGTCGAAAAACAACTGAGCCCCATATAGTTACATTTAAAGGTTATATGTGTATTGCGAAATATATTATTTAATACTATTACGTCATAATTTTTAGTTCGAGAGATTCAGCTTTATTTCAAGGGCATTTAGTTCTCTTAATTATTCATTCCCTTATTTCACAGCTCCACAAGGGTTGTCCGCTGCATACTTACAGCTGCGATATAAATTTTGGGCTTTTTGGGATTCGAACCCTACATTTTTAAATGTATGCAAATATTACCCACTTTTCATTGTTACCACCGACGACTACCTTCGTGTCTATCATGTAAAACTAATTGTATGTTGTTTTCGATAAGTTATAGTGCTTTTTACCCCTAAAGTACAGTACACATTGTCAGTTTTGAATGACGATTTTTTGCAATTATCGATAACTGTCCAACCGTCCAGCAACCACAAAATATTTTGTGGTTCCATGATGAATGACAAAAATGAACGGCCACACTAGCAAGCAACAACAAAGCTGTCATTCAAAACTGACAATGTGTACCCAGCTTAACACATTATGATTTCAATGCTGCATACAAACTTTTGCCGATACAATCATGTCCGTCCGTCTGTTGAGATCTAGAACCAGATCGTCCTATTTAAGCTAGAATTTTAAAATTTGGTATTTTGAATGAACTACGACTAACAGTCGAAAACGATTAATAGTCGACTACGAATAATAATAGACTACGACTAATGGTCGACTACGAATAATAATTTACTTCGTCTTTCGATAGTTGATTAAGAATAATCGATTATCCGGGTTTCGCACAGTCAGTAGTCGACTACGACTGTTAGAAATTTATAATAATCGATTTATCGAAATCGATTTTACGTATCCCTAATCACCACTCGCTATGCTTAGCTCCACAAAGCACATCACGTTCATTTGCTATTACCATCATCTCTAGTGGGAAATTTAGTCTTGCTTCTGGTTATATTGCGAACGGCTAATGTAATTATGATGTCCCTGAACGAAGCTTCTTCTACCAGAACGTAAAACATGTTGAGCAATTCTCTAAAGCAGTGATTGGTGAACTCACTGAAAATTGGCCAATAGGTTTTTCATCATGATTGATGAAAATATGGTGACGTCATTTAACAGGCCACGTGACACGAGGGCTATGTCTGGCTAACTGTGCCATTATCCGCAATCAATCTCAGTTATAGTCCCTTAAAATCAGTCGGTTATGATCCAAAAAACGTGGATAAAAAACTTCAAATTCGGGAAGCTCGATTTTCACAATAGACATATGACCATTTTTGTTCAGTACGAACCCCGGAATCAGAAAGTGGAAGGGCCCAATTAGGTGTTCAAATCGCTCCACCCTACTGCGGAGCCCTCTACATTCCATGGCATTGGTCATTCGATCAAGGCTCAAGCGATATACATAGGTCTGTATTGACCAGACTGGTGCAGCAGGAAAGCTCACAGAGAAAAATTGTAACCATTTGATAAAAAAAAATTCAAAAATCTTATTAATTTTTAATTGATTTTTTGCCGATAAAAGTAATGTTCATATTGACAATCCTTAATTAAAAAAATTTGTTGTTTTCATTAGAAATTATTTTAATAAAGCAATTCTAATATTAACTTAGAATTTTGTTGAATTTTTTTCGATTTATCGATTTTTATACCCTATACCACAATGTGGAAAAGGGTATAATAAGTTTGTTTTCCCAAAAATTCATGTAACGCCGCGAAATATTCGTCGTAGACCCCTCATGTGGTATACCAAACTTCATATCTCGACGAGATAAAGCGATTTAGCGATGTGTGTCCGTCCGTCCGTCCGTCCGTCTGTCCGTCCATTAAAAATTGTAATCAAGCTAGAGGCCGCAATTATGGACCGATTGTCACGAAATTTAGTATGGAGGTCGGGTTTGGACCAGAATAGAACTGATTAGTTTTTGGCGATGATCGTGAAATGTTAAAGGGATGAAATGGACCAAAAACAAAATTTTTGCTCGATTTTGTAGCCGCTCTGTAGGTCGCAATAATAGTCCGATCGGCGCGAAATTTTAAACGTAGTTTTGGTTTGAGATGAAGAAGTAGCGTGCAAGTCAACGGTATGATCGGATAATATTTAGCGGGTTAAAATTGATCAAAACTTTTGTGTGAAAATTGGTAAAATTTCTAATGCACATCTTATAACTTTATCCCAAGAAGACGCGTTTAGTGGTATAGGGTATCACATGGTCGGCCCCGTCCGACTATAGTCTGTTCTTACTTGTTTTAATTTTTATTTGATAAAAAATTGTCACATATAATACAATAAGGTTTGTTAAATATCAAAGTAAATATCGATAAAAATATGTTCATATTTACAATTATTTTGTTGATTTTTTTGTTAAACACAAACCCAAAAGCCACAAAAAGATATATACAAGCACACACATTTATAAATGGTGGTTGCTTCTTTTATTGAAATGTACAAATGGAGAACTCGAAAAAAACACAAAAGCAACAACAAACCCTAGTCCGCATCTCCTTCCTAAGTATGTTGTAATCATCACAATGCTGTAAGATGCAGTTGTTGTTGACCTTGGTTGCCTGCACCGTCGCGACCATGAATTCAAAAATTCCGCTATTTCCATGATTCCATCTCGGAGTTCAATGCAATTACATTACATAACCACTTCAACTCACTATGTAGATGTGTTCACATAGCATGCAGCAACTCAGTCCCTCTAGTAGTCCCTCACATGGACTATTTCGGAGCAACCTCTGAATGGCAATTTGGAGTTAGCCATGCCCCTCCGTTTATCTGTCTGGCTGGAGCGCACAATAACTCTAGAGCGGATCAACCGATACGGTCTCCCAAAGTAAGATTCATATTAAAAATGAAGTGTGTTGGTCCATTACTTCAGTACATTCCCCGTAATACTTTTGGGCTTTAATCCATATCCATTTTTGTTGGCAAGTTTATGCGTTCAAAAGGGCCACAATAATCATAGGAACAGTAATATACGGCGTATGAGTAGTGTGTGTTGAAAAGTCAGAACTCATACGCCATATGTATTACTCATATACCAAAATTCATGTCAAAACAAGTAAAAGAGGGCTATAGTCGGACGGGGCCGACCATGTGATACTCTATATCCCTTCTTCTGGGCATTAGTTTTCGGTATTTTTTGGTAATGGACAGATGGGCCATTTTGGCTATATATACATTAGGCCGGGGCGATTTGAAAACTTTAATGGGCCCTTCACGTTTCTGATTCCTGGGATTGAGTTGAGCAAAAAAAGTCAACTAGACCATAGGTCTACGGTGAAAATCGAGCCTCCCAATTTTGACTTTAAGTTTTTTATCCACGTTTTTTTGGACATTTTGACATTTAAGGGCCAAACCATTGAGATATTCGATCCAACACACAGTCCAAAATTGTAGCCAAGACAGTTATTAGGAACTCTCTAATACATCGCAAAAGCATTAGAATGCTCCTTCAGACAGTTTTGGCCGTTAGAAAGTGCAACTTTTCGGAAAATGTCGATAAATGGCACTGTGCTACAAAGTTGGCCAGAAAAATATTCAAGCGTTCTGATGCAAAATTCTATCGTGTTCGGATCCATGGACAACGAAAATGCCTTTAGTTCGTTTGACTCACTTCGTTTTATTTTT